>NC_060279.1:54226026-54434628 GCF_021613505.1 Equus quagga | reverse complement strand
CGGCGGTGCCAAGGCTGCCGGGGCGGGGGCGGGGGGCGCGGGGCGTGCCCGCGGGGCTGGGCGCGGCCTGGAGCGGGAGGCCGTCCCGCGCGCTCAGCCGGCCTCTGGCGAGGGCCCGAGCGCCCGCTGGAAGGGCAGGCTGGTGAGCGGGACGCCGCGCCCCCCGAGCCCAGCGGAGACCCCGGTCGATCCGCGCGCCTCTCCCCGTCCGCAGGCCCGGAGGAAGGGTCCCCGCCGCTCGGACTCCGCCCCGCCTGCCCCCCTAGTCCCCTCGTAGCGCGCGGCGTCGGGTGCCCGGGGGAGGGGCGGCCTCTGCCCAGGGCTTTGTTTGGATTCCCGAGGGGAACCCCAGCCCGGTGGAGACAGCACCCCTTCCCCCGCCCCTGCCGCCGCCTGGGAACCGCCGGAAAAGCTCTGGGGGGTCGGGAGGAACCAGGTGCTCAGAGACCCTTGGGACATTGTCCCCCGTTTTCAGAGCCCGAGGGTTTCCTTGGGGAATTCATACGGAGTGACCGTCTCCAGGCAAAGGTGTTCTGGGCCCTCAGGGTGGCCTCCTCACCCGACCCCTGCCCAAAATTTGGCAAGCTCCCTGCTCCCCTCAATTCCTTCTCTGTTATCTGAGCAGAAAGGGGAGCTGACTGGGAGCCCTGTCTTCCTCAGGTTCACTCTGGTCTGGCCCAATGATGTTGCTCTCACCTGTCACCCCAAAAGAGGGCGTGCCAAAGTCCCTGATGGAGTCCTACTGTAGGGGGAATGGAAATCTGATGACCTGAAAAATGTACCTGGGCAAGAAGGCTCAAGGGGAGGACTCCTGGAGACTGGGTTCTGTTCAGCCTCTGCCAGTGACCTTGGGCGGGGCTCTGCCCCTCCCTGATTCCAGCCTTCTCAGTGCAGAGGTCATCTGGGACGTCCAGGATGGCAGTGGGGTGGGAGGTGGAGGGGATCCCGCTGCATCTCCCCATCCTTCATGGTTCTCTTATCTGGGCTGGTTTGTCAGCTCCAGGCTCCGGTGGAAGCTACTATGGCATTGAATTAACTGACTCAGGTGATGAGGAAGCTGGTAAGATTTGGTGGCCCCAGGTAGGGTGCATGTTCCTGCTGGGGGTGCAGTGTATAAACTGCATAGGAGGCAGCAAGCTTGGGTTCTCCTTACAGCTCTGGGGCTCACCTTGGGGAAACCCTTGCCTCTCAGTTTCCTCTTTCCTAAAGGGGATGGGGGGAGGTCACTGGTGACAGAGTAAGCCTCTATGTCCAAAACATCCAGCAGACTGTGGTTCTGTGTATACAAGTCTGGAGCCAGTCCTGAAGAGCACAGGCTGGTTCTACAATTTCTTAGCTGTGTGATGTCCAGCAAGTTACTCATCCTCTCTGAGCCTCCATGTCATACTCTGTGAAACTGAGGTGATGTTGACCTCAGGGAGTTCTTGTAAGAATTAAATGATGGAACATTAAAAAAATGCTTAATATAGTTCCAGACACAGTTGAAACATCCAATAAATAGTCACTATGATTATTGATGATGAAATTGTTCTTATTGCTTTAGAAATTCTTTCAGGCTTTGAGTTCTACTCTTTTCAATAATTTCCGTCCTAGTCATTGAACGAATTGTTGATGTTCTAGTAACCTAATTCATGGGGCCTAGCCTGTTCTGAATTCCTTGGAGGACTGCAGACCCTGGGAGGATGAAAAAGGCTGCCTAACAAGAGCTTGGACCCTGTGACGTGTCCGTCTGTGTGCAGAATGGCGTCTGCTGTGGTCTTGAACTGAGGGAGAAGATAATTGGCTCAGATAATTTATAAACACCAGTGAGCATTCAGGCGGGTCAGCTTGACGATTGGAACCCTAAAAGAGGAGAGTTAATAGAAGATGAAGAAATGTGATTTCAAGAGCACCCTCTTCCCAGGGAGGGGGCCTGTCACATCAAGCCCGGGTGCTTAGGGCATAGAGCGCGGCCTGGCCCTTCTGGAGGAGCCCGTCATGCGGGCAGAGGAGTCCCTGCTGAGTCAGCAGAAGGGCAAGCTCTCAGCGCCTTCTGTTCCCGGCTGTCTTTATCCCTGCAAGGGAGGCTGGATGGCAGGGTTTTTAACAGAGGAAAGCAGCACACGGCAGAAGGCCAAGCTGTTGGCTGAGACAAGGAGCCTTGGAGACGTGTCCCCCAGCCCTGCTCCTAATTACCTGAAAGATGTCACAGAAGTCGATGTGTTCTCTGGACTTCCCTTTTCCTGTTTGTACACCGGGCAGGACGAGGCTGGTCCGCACCTTGGCTGGAGATGAGGCATGGCCTTTCTGAAGATCTCTCTGAGCCTTCGTTTCCCCATCTGGAAACTCAGGTTAATGTATCAGTCTGAGTGGTTGCAAGAAATAGACACCTACCCTGGCCCGTGTAAGCAGAAAGGGCTTTGCTGAAGGGAGGGTGGGCAGCTCTTGGCATCTCAGGAGGCAGGCCCAACGCTGCAGTGTTGGTCTGGTGTCAAAACCACTACTGCCATCCCTGGGCATAGACACTGCAGCCGGTGCCCCTGGGTGAGGACTCTGGACACTGCCCTCAGGACCATGGCTGTTTCTGAAGCCAGAGTTGGTGCTGCCATCACTGCCACATCCTCACCATTCAGATTCTGGCTGGTCCTGGCTCCCTCGTGTCACCGGTTTGTAATTCACAGTCAAGAATGCGCATGTCTGATTGGAGGCACCAACATTGGGTCCCCTGCCAAAGCCGCCAGGGAGTCAGAGAAACAGGGTTTTCAGTTCCTCTAGTGGGAGGTGGGCTCTGCCTCCTACGGAGGGCATGTCAGATGCTGGTGGCCAAAAGAGTGACCTGTGCCCACATCAGATAACAATGGACTTGTTGTGAAACTGCTCTGAGATGATGCTCATGGGTGCTTAACTCGGAGCCTGGCATGGAGGGAACACACGATCCCTGGTCCCCAGATTCATACCACACTGCCAATCGACCGTGTCAACCGGTGGTGCTCCTACATACTTTAGTCTTTGATTTTTCAGCAAGTGAAAGACAAAAGGACCTTGAAAACAGTATGGCTTGCTGCCCTTCCAGTTGCAGAGGCAGCTCCAGTCCCGCTGCCAGGAGGACAGGTGACTGGGTTTTTCCATTGTGGTGATGAATTGGGCTGAGTCACCATCCCTCTCCAGTCCCCTCATGACCATGACTGGGAGCAAGTAAAAAGAACCAGCAGGTGGGGTCAGGGGTGCAGAGGAGCCGGAGGCCGTGGAAGCTTCCCCTCTTAGCAGGGGGAGGGTGAGCAGGAACTGTCACCCCCTGCCCACTAATACCCCCCACTCAGGAATCATAAGTCAAATGACCTCAGGGAGAGAGAGAGGATCCCTCCTCTTCTTTTATAGGATTGGTCGAGTGTCTCTTTGGTGCCCAGCCCTGTGCTGTGGGGCGCATCGGAGCTGACCTTTAAGGTTTATGCACTGATGGAGGAAACCAGCTCAGAGACCCATAATCTAGGTACGGGGCAGACTCTGCTAAGATGTGCAATTGAGGTGCATGCATGCAGTACAGTAGGGGGCCTGGAGGAGTCAGCAAGGGCTTCCTGAAAGAAGAGGCATTTGAGCCTGCAGAGAGGTGGAAGGTCAGCAGATGGAGATGGAAAAGGGGATGTTTGGAGGAGAGTAGCATCCATCCGTCCATTCATCCATCCATCCAGCATACATGGGTCAGCCAGGCCATGAGCTAAGCCCAGGGAGGCACAGAACCGAGCACGCTGCAGCCCTGTCCCCGACAGGAGCTCCTGGATTGAGGTGGAGAATGCTGGGCATGCGTGAGCAGATGGTGAGGAAGCTGGAACCAGCAAGTAGGCAGGCGTGAGTCCTTGGCCTCAGCCTGGCTCTGGAATTCCACCAGCCACCACGTTATCTGCTCCCTGCTCCTGGGCCACCCTGGACCACTCAATGGCTATGTTGCCACCCTCTTTCTCCCATAACGCGTAAAGACCCTCCTCCTGCAGGGCCAGCCCTTTGTTGTCCAGACACCCTACTATCTGCTTCCCCGTCCCAGAAGACAGCAAAACCCCCTCCCATCCCATGCCCCTCCACCTCCCCTGGAAGCTTCGCTAGACGCGTTGATACCAAGCAATGGGCTCCCTCTGCTCCCCGCCATCTGAGCCAATTAATCACAGCAAGTTAGAGATCAAGAAAGGAAGCTTAATCAGATTAGCTGGCAAATCAGAAGACAGGTGACTAATGCCTCAAAAATCCATCTTCAAGGATTACAGAATCTTGAGGCAGTTACATAGGGAAAATGGGCAGTAAGGAGGGGGTCCAGGGATGTTGGTCTCCAGGCGTGACGGGCTCCAGGCATCACATTATTCCATTCTCCTGTCAGCTGTGATGGATGCCTTGTGGGTGTGTTTCCCACCTGTGGTCAGCCTGTTCCTGAAGAGAAACTCATAGAACAAAGTTTTAATTTATCAAGCTATCGGGGAGTACATGCGTAAGCAGAGGCCATAAATCAGGACAGCATGTGAATGTTTTAGAGGACGTGCAGAGCAGCGAGCAGTCACCCAGAGGAGGGGCTGGGGCCATTTAGCCTAACAAGATGGCCTCACTTATGCTCACTAACAATTTCCTCCCGTCAGTAGTAACCCATGATTTTATGGTCAAGAGGGAGACAGGGCGTCGTACTTTCTCTAGTTACTTCCTGCTGAATCAGGATGTCGCAGGGGGACCACAGCATGGAAAAGAGTTACTTTCCTTTTGAATTAGAAGGATTAGATAGAAGAGATCAAAGTTTTCTTTTAAAGACAGATTTTAGCCCTCCAAGAGTTTCCGCCACCCACTTTCCCCTCGATACAGGTGGGGTACTTTCCTGTGATCTTGGGGCTGCCTTGATCTGGGAGTCATGTATCCGGGGTTTCATGTCTGCAAGTTTTATGGATGAGCGAGTGGTGAGAAGAATCTCAAAGGGGCCCATCCATTTGGATGACAACTGGTTTTCAGGTCCCTGTTCTTTCCAAGTTTTCAGCAAAACCTGATCGCCAGGTTGGAAGGCATGTAGAGGGACATCAGACGGATATGCAGACCTATGAGGAGCAAACTCACAGACAGAAGTCAACACAGAGTTTAATGATTTAACGTAATTAGCAATCACAACATTTCTTAAAATGTCCAGAGATTCAGTCCTGGGGAAGATGCCTGAAAGGGTCTCCCATATAGAATTTCGAAAGGACTCAATTTAAGTCCACTTCGGGGAGCTAATTCTAACCCATAGCAGGGCAAGGGGCAGTGCCTTATCCCAAGTTAGCTGTGTTTCCTGACGGATATTGACAATGGTCTTTAAGGTGTGATTCATTTTCTCTGTCTCTTCGGTTGATGGAGGCCTCCAAGCTGAGGGTAGTATCCATCGGATGCCTAAGCTTTTGGACACTTGTTGAGTTATTTGGGAGACAAAAACTGGTTGGTTACCTCTCTGCAAAGTATTAGGCAGAGCTAACCTACGGATGATTTCTTTCAGCAACATGCGAGTGACTTCTGATGCTTTCTCAGTCCTCGTGGGAAAGGCTTCTGCCCACCTCATGAAGGTGTCCGCACACACTAACGAAACCCTCAAATTCCCAGCTGCCGGGGCATCTGGGCAAAGTCTATTTGCCAGTCTTCAGTAGGTCAATTTTCTCTATGTTGGGTGCCACGATGTGGGGGATGGGAAGTGCTCTTGGGGTTGTTCTTTGCACAGATTACACAGTTTTTACTCCCCTGTTGTAGAGCCCTTTGTAGGCGAGGCCCTGGGATGTACTTCTGGACCCATAGTGAGTGCTCTCACACACTCGTCTCAGGATAGGATGTAAGAGGGCCTCAGGTTTCAGGACCCTCTCCAGCTTCCTGGGCATTCAGTGTCACAGCCCCTTCTTTAGCCTGTTCCTTATCCTTCTCAGAATATATCAGCTTGTAGGCAGGAAGCTCTACTTGTGGCAGTAGGGACCCCATCATTGGAAGGGTGTCTGTCTTAGCAGCCCTTTTGGCCGCTTGGTCAGCCAATCCGTTTCCTTGGGCGACAGGGGCATTGTCCCTCTGGTGGGCAGGGCAATGCATGATAGCTACCTGAGCAGGCTCATTAATAGCATCAAGCAGTTCTAGGATTTCAGGGCCAAGTCTGATTTCCTTTTCTCCGCTGTTGAGTCCCCTTTCCTTCCGGATTGTCTCATGAGCGTGGACTACAGCAAAGGCACAACGGGAATCTGTGTCTGTATTAACTCTTTTTCCTTGAGCTGGATGTAGAGCCTCAGTGAGGACAATGATCTCTGCTTTTTGAGCCGAGGTCCCTGGAGGTACGGCTTTGGCCTCTCAAGTCTCTTGTAAAGTTAGGAGCGCATACCCCACACGTCTCTTCCCCGATCCGTGCAGCTGCTGCCATCTGTGAAGAGTCGCCAGTCTAGTTCTTCCAAGGGACAGTCCAACAAATCAGGTCGGCTAGAATACACGGTCTCAATAACTTGTAAGTAGTCATGTTTTAAGGCTTCTGATGCCTCATTAGGGAACAAGGTGGCCAGGCTTAGGGAGGACGATATTTGCAATGGTACATTTGGATTGTCTAAAAAGATGGCCTGGTATTTGCCCATCCATCCTGAAGTGAGCCAGTATCCTCCTTTTGTTCTAATAACGTGAGGACTTGCTGTGGCACATATACCACGGCGAGCTGGCCCAGGGTGAATTTTTCAGCTTCCTGCAGGATGCTGCACGTAGCAGCCGCTGCCTTGAGGTGAGGGGTAGCCAGTCCTTGACAGTCTGGTCCAATTATTTGGAGAAATAAGCCTCTGGCTAGGGGATCGTGCCCAGTTTTTGAGTTAAAACCCCCAAGCTTATTCCCTGCCTTTCACGTACATACAGGCTGAAGGGCCTGCCCACATTAGGAAGTCCCGAGGCTGGGGCTGAAATTAACTTTGTCTTGATGGTATCAAGGGCCTCCTGACGTTCCTGTGTGCATCCTCGTGGCTCCTGGTCTAGCCCTTTTAGAGCCTCATAGAGGGGCTTTGCTATGAGACCATAGTTAGGAATCCAGATCCGACAGAAACCAGCCATGCCCAAGAATTCTTGTGGCTGTTGCCAGGTCCGGGGAGGGCTCGGGCGCGCTATAGACGTTTCTTTTGGTCTGGCAGCAGTTCCCTCTGGCCTTTTGATTAGGTAAATCCCAAGTGTGTAACTTTTTGTTTGCAGATCTGTGCTTTCTTTTGTGAGACCTTGTACCCATCGTCAGCCAAATGATTCAAGGTCTTTACTGTGCGGGCCAGACACTGCTCATAAGTGGAGCTCGCTATCAGCAAGTCATCCACATACTGTAACAGCAGTCCTTCTGTCTTTAGCTAGGTCTGCCCCAACTAGCGTAGGGGAGATTTTGAAGCCCTGGGGAGCACTGTCCAGCAATATTGTGGAGTGGCCTGAGTGCCTGGGTCATGCCATTCAAAGGCAAAAAGTTGTTGCGATTCTTCCACAAGCGGTGTGCAGAAGAGTGCACCCTTAAATCCAAAACTGAAAACCAGCCAAATTCACCCAGAATGTTAGCTAGTAAGGTGTCTGGGCTGGTCCCAAACCACCTCATTCATGGCACGAAGGTTCTGAACAAATCCATATTCCTCTGACTCGGGTTTCTTGACCTGGAGATCAGGAGTATTATATGGCCACTGCAAGGTCTGATTAATCCTGTCGCCAGGAATTTCTACAGAACTGGCTGAATGCCCTTCTGAGCCTCCTGTTTCAGCAGACGTTGTTTCAGGCTATATGTACTGGCTGGATAGTCTTTGCTTTCCCAGGCTTCCCGTCTGCCCGCACGTCCCGTCTTACCTCCCTGAGAATCTCGGGTGGCAGCAGGTCTGGCGCTGGTGTCTGAACATCTAGCAGGGCCATCTGGAACCATAAGGAATGTTCTGGCAGCACTTGCACTTCTAGCTGGCCTGGAGCAAAAGTCACTTGAGCATTCAGTTTACAGGGCATTCAGGCATATAAAATGTTTCCAATTAAAAGATCTGAGGTAGAGAAAGGAGCGTGCGTCCAAACCAAGCCAGCCAGTTGCCTTGTCTCGTTATGCCTGTGGGCCGTTGTCACAGTGGATGTTGCCCTCTCTGGGAAGGGCCTCCTGATCGAATTGTGTGCTTGCTGGTTTGAGAAGGAAAGAGTCCCTCTCTTAGAGCTGGCAATCCCTCAGGCATTTCCCCTTGGGCAAGCAGTAGGCCTGGGAAAAGGAGGGGGAGGAGGAGGAGCCGGGAGTCTCCTCGGTCCATCGTCCCCGCTTCCCTGATCTAGATATAGCAGCAGAAATGCTTGAACATAAGGGATTTCGTCTTCCTTTCCTTCCTTCTTGCAGAACAATTCTAGCTGCAAGATGGTCTCATAATTGAGTGACCCATTTGGGGCTTTTTTTCCTGAGCCGTGTTTCCTGGGGCCAGGCTATGTTACAGTAAAAGATCATCCCTTTCTTTGTCATGAGTTCATAACTGGCCAGCATGCACCCTAGTGGTCTTTTTTTTCTTTTTTGGAATAGACAGAGTGGTGCCTATGGTGACAAAGTTTGTGTCTGACAATTAATGGACCCGGAGAAGGCTGCCAGCCTCAACTCTGGGCGTCCAGATAACTGTAGGACTTACCGAATCCCACTCTGCCCGGGCACACAGTGCTCACACCAGCGCTACACAAGCCAAAGAGGCAGAGGGGATGGTTTAGGCAGGGTCAAGCCTTGATTTCTCAATGCCGGCGTAGGGGGTCAGGTGCCTGGCAGAAAGTTTTCAATCTTCTATTTTGCAGAAAGTCTAAGTCCGGCTAACTTTAAGCCCAAACCTAAGTTCCGCACAATGACAGCAAAGAAGATGCCGGACAAGACAGACAAAGAGGGGGAAGATGGTCAGGCCGTGCTCTCACGGCTCCCTTCTAAGGGCTATAAAGATGGGGGACACACAAACAGCAGTGCCGGCATGGAGGCTCACAGTTCCGGTTTGACACTTGACAGAAAAGCTCACAAACGTCACGTCCCCACAGATGCTGTAACAAGCACTGGCAGCGTGCTGTGGAACTCTGACGCAGAGAAAAACGCACTCAGACTAGTGGAACGGCACACAAACTCAGGGGAACAGACCGTACAGGCGTGCACACTACAGAAAAACCAGAGACTAGCCTTCCAGGCAGTCTGTACTTTCCTTTATCCCTAAACAACAGCGCCTAAACCAGATGGACCTTGGCCTGACCAAGGCCCCCAGACCAGGAAAAAGGAACATAGTACCTAGGAGGTGCACTCCGGATGACTCACGTAGCTGCGGACACACACGTCGGCTTACAATCCGGTCCTTTGTTTCCCCATCACTGATGCCTTAGAGGCAGTTGGCAAGTGAGGAAGCCACAAGGGGAATTCCCTGGGGGAAAAGATCCCAAAACAGCTTCCTCCAAGTCGACTAGCCACGGATAAAGGCTAGGGTCCCATCTGGGTAGCCAGAAATTGATGCCAAGCAATGGGCTCGCTCTGCTCACTGTGATCTGAGCCAATTAATCACAACGAGATAGAGATTGAGAAAGGAACTTTAGTCAGATTAGTTAGCAAATTGGAAGACAGGTGACTAATGTCTCAAAAACCCATCTTCAAGGATTACAGAATCTTGAGGCAGTTACATAGGGAAAACGGGCAGTGAGGAGGGGGTCCAGGGATGTTAGTCTCCAGGCATCACATTGTTCCATTCTTCTGTCAGCTGTGATGGATACTTTGTATGTGTGTTTCCCACCTGTGGTCAGCCTGTTCCTGGAGAGAAACTCATAGAACAAAGCTTTAATTTAGCAAACTATGGGGGAGTACACACTTAAGTCATGGCCATAAATCAGGACAGCACGTGAATGTTTTAGAGGACGTGCAGAGCAGCGAGTAGTCACCCAGAGGAGGGGCTGGGGCTGTTTAGCGAAACAAGATGGCCTCACTTATGCTCACTAACAACATGAAGCCCCAGTTTGTGCCAAGTCAAGGCAAGGGGTGGATCTGATAATATATTTTTTTAATTCCAATAGTCATGTATACTCAATGCAGAAAACTTATAAGATGCAGAGGGAAAAATAAAAACCACTCATAATTCCATTGCCAAAGATAACCAGTGTTAGAATGTTAACATTCTTCAGCGCTTTGTGTGTGTGTTTCCCCCAAAGGAATCATACTGCACGTATGTTTTACGCTCTAACTTTTTTCACTTGCTAGTATATCATGAACATTTACCCTGATAAAAATTATACTTCTACAGTGTAATTATTGTGCTACACTGTCTTTGTTGCATGGGTACTTCATTATTTTCTTGGCCAATCCCATGTTGCTAGCCATTTAGGATGTTTCCAATTTTTTATTATGGAAACAATGTTGCAAGCACTCCACCCCAAGATGCTGCTTTGCCCACATCTCTTTGATGACCTGCTAAGGCCACTCTGCAGCCTCCTTGTGCCTGGCCACTTGGTCTCTGACCTCCGCCAAGACCAGCCCACCCATCCTCAGGAGACCAGCGGACCCTTAAAAGCCCAGATTGTCTCCATACCTCTACCAGTTCTCGGGGAATCCTGGGGAGGAGTGAGCAGTTTCTGGCCCCACCTTCCCCACGGTACTGACCTCGTTTTAAAGGCTGAGGTTTTGATCTTGTAAGATGTTACCATTGGGGGAAACTGAGTGAAGGGCACACAGGGCCTCTGTGTACTTTTTTGCAACCTCCTGTAAAGCTATGATCATTGCAAATAAAAAGTTAAAAAAGAAAACCCCAAAGCCTGTGGCAGGCCTGGCAGTGAACTACGTGACCCCAGTCTCAGGAACTAATGTTTTTAGGTCTACACTTTGTCACGAGGAGCAGAGCTAAGGTCTTGCCTCAGTTTTCCCTGGAGAGTGGGACTTGTTCTAGAGAAAGGCAGCCCTCCTGTAGGGCGGTGGGTGGTCTTGCAGGCTTTCCTCCATCCTGACGCTCCTGCAGGCCCGAGTGTGTGCTTGAGCGGGCTGACCAACCTCTCTCTAGGAGGGAAGGGCGATCTGAGGGGTGGGAGGAGAAACAGCTTCCCCTGTGGGCTCCAGGGAGCTCCTAGGTAGACAGGAATCTGGAAGAAAGTGGATGAAAAGCTGAAATTCACTCTTTGGAGGAGAGCTAAGCCATTCTCCTTCCCAAAGAGGACACACATGTCCCACGGAGCCTCTGTCTCGAGGTTCTAGGGAGAGCCGGCCCCCATTCTGCAGTATCGTTGTTCCAGCCCTGCCCTGGGCCCAGGTAAAGCCACTCACAGAGCTGGGGTGCCACTCCCCAGATCTGGGTGGACTCAGCCCTATGCTGGGCTGCCCGGGGGCCACTGTCCCCTCTCGGGGGCTGCAGTGTCCCCACAGAGTCCTCAGCACCACCACAACAGGGTTGGGTTGAGTCAGAGGTTCCAACCAAGTTTCCAGATGATAGAAACCAAGGAACCCACTTAGGATGCTATGTTGAGGGTCCCCAAGACCACCCTCAAGCTCCATGATTTGCTAGAAGGACTCCCAGAACTCAGAAAAGCTGTTACCCTTATGGTTCCCATTTCTTGCAGTGAAAGGACACAGATCAGATTCAGTAAAGAGAAAAGTGCACGAGCAGAGTCCAGGAGACACGAGGCACAAGCTACCAGGTGCCCCTCCCAGTGGAGTTACACAGGGACACAGTTAATTCTTCTGGCACCAATGAGCCACAACATGTGCAAAGTACCAATCAGGGATGCTCACCTGAGCCTTGGGGCCCAGGGTTTTTATTGGGAATTGGTCACATAGGCATCCAGCCCCCGGGTGACTGATCTAAGTCCCCCAGAGGGCAAAGTGACACAGCATGGCCCAGGGCCTCAGACACACAAAAACACTCTTGTCAGGCAGGACATTCCAAAGGCTCAGAGGTTCTCACCCACGAGCGTCAAGAGCCAGTCCTTTGTTTGGACTGTGCAGGATTCGAGCAATACAAGCCTGCTGACTTCACCCCTTACTGCACAGATGCCAATCATTTATTTTGCCATAGGTACACATAAACCATCATCGATTATCACCATGATTTCATAAAAGAAAGGAGGCTTAACTCCAAGAAGGTAGGCCAGACATCATGATGTGATATGGGTTAGTGCTCCCCGACAAAAAACAGTTGGCCCAACGTTGCCAGCTTTGAAGATGGGGAAAGGGGCCAGGAGCCACCAGTATATGCAGGAACCTGACGTGCGGGTTTTTCTTGTTTGTCCGCACAGCTGTGTCCCCTGTCAAGGAACAGATGAGCTGAGAGGCGACCTCTGGCTCCTGCACTAGCTCTGGTCCCTGCTGTTGGGAAGGACCAGGCCCTGCTGAGAGGGGGAGGGCTCAGTCTGGGACCCTCCCTTAAGCGTCCAAGGCAGTTGGTCCTTTCTTTTCTTGGGTCTTGCTGCTGTCTCAACTTATCGTCAGAGAGAGAGGAGTCTGGTCCTTTTACCAAATGTCCTGGTCCCCGCCCTGGCCTTTACCCCAGGCTCCTGGCCTCGCTAAGTCAACTCTAGGGTAGCCCAGCTATTCTTCTAAGGTCCCACCTCATCTCGCTTTCCTCTCTGTCCAGCCTCCATGCGTGGAGCTGAGCCATCAAAGGCCTTGGCTTTGGCCTGTGTGGGGCTCATGGCCTCCAGTCAGACAGCCTGCGATGCATTGTCTACTACCCAGCTGACCTTGAAGAGTTTCCTCCTCTTAAACAGGTCTAATGCTAGAGCTGTGCGGAGTTACTGGGTTGATACCTGAAGAGCCCTCAGCCCAGGGCCTGGGGCCCAGTCAGGGCCCACTGACCAGCGGCTGTCAGGCTGATGAATTCTGTGGTTCCAGGCACAAAGCGCGCAGGCAGGAGGACCCTTGTGATGGGTGTAGTGGGTGCAGTGACACATCCAGCTGCCCTGGAGCTGGGTGCTGAGAAGCCAGTGGGTCCCTCTGGCTTCCGGACCTCCGGGGAGGGAGCATAACTCATGCACATAGCAGGACGAGGCTGGTGGGGTCTCGGGGTATCATGAGGATTGAAAGACCTGTGCACCACAGGTCTGTTCACGTGAATTCTCTCTGCCTGGGGACCCCTTCCGTCCTCTTCCTCTACTTCCCCTGGCTAACTCTGCTCTTCCCTTGGTGACTTCCTCCCCGATTCCCTGACTCTGCTCCTCTGTGCTCCTATCATATCAATGCTTAAAAACAATAATACCAATAGCCTACCATTTATTAAGCCCTACCATGTGCCGGGCATGGTGCTAAGGGCATTGCCTACATACGTTATCTCATTTGATTCTCCTGACATTTGGAGAGCTGCCTGTAGCTTTATTTTTCTGATTTTACAGATGAAGAAACAGGTTCAGAGAAGTGAAGTAAATGGCTTTTCTCCCCTCGCTCAACCCTGAGCAGTGGTTATGTACGTGCAGCTCCATCTCTGCCCAGACGAGGAGCTTCCTGAGGGCAAGGCTTGTGTCTGGTTGGCTGTGGAGCCTCAGCCTCCAGCCCTGGGCCTGGTACTGAGGATGGGCTCAACAGAGAGGAGCCCTCCACCCATATTTGTTGAAGAAATGAATGAATGAGTGAGTGGAGGAGCGGATGCTTGTAAATACCAAAGCAGCACATGGCTCACTGTGGACAATCAACAAATACTACTACCCATGGCAGGCAGAATAATGCCCCCCTTCAAATACGTCCACGCCCTGATCCCAGGAACCTGTGAGTGTGCTAAGTTCCTTGGCAGAGAGGAATGAAGGTTGTTAGTCAGCTGACTTTAAAATAGGGAGGTCATCCTGGATTATCTGAGTGGGCCCAGTGTAATCAGAGAGTGGAAGAAGGAGGCAGGAGAGAACCAGAGAGATGGCAGCAGGAGAAGGACTTGGCCTGATGGCGCTGCTGGCTTTGAAGATGGAGGAAAGGCCCATGAGGCAAGGAAAGCAGTCTCCAGGAGCTGGAAACAGATTCTCCCGTAGGGCCTGCAGGGGGATTGCAGGCCCGCTGACATCTTGATTCTAGCCCAGTGAGACCCATTTCAGACCTCGGACCTACAGATCTGTAAGAAAATTAATTTGTGTTGTTTTAAGGCCCTAACACAGTAATTTTTCACAACAGCAGTAAGAAGCTAGCACCGTGCCTCATCTCTGATGCTGAGGATCACTCTTAGTGGGCGCTTATTAAATGACTGATGAATTTCAATATTATTGTAAACATCCCACTTTCTATCAAGAAAGACACAAAAGAAAAAAGTGCTTTTAGTATATTTTGGATTCATTGCATCAGAGGCCTGAGTGGGAGCTCTCAATTCTCAAGATGGGGTAGAGTTGGGTCCCGAGACCAAGCCGTTGGCTCAGCAGGCTGGGCTGCGTGGGGCCACAGAGGGGCCTTGGAGGGAGGGAGCCACGGGTGGTGAGTGAGCAATTCTGCTGGGCAGATGGAGTCAGCATCCTGGACACCCATGGCCTCAGGCCTGAGGGGCCTCCCCGCTCTTGGGGCCATGCCTGCCACCTCCATCATCATTAGGGTCGCCATGCACTGGGTCTCTGCCTCTGGTGGGCAGGGTCCTAAGCCCCCCACAAAACCAGCCCCACAGCTCTGTCTTAGTCAGCTTGAGCTGCCATAACAAAACACCGCAGACTGGGTGGCTTATAAACAGTTCTGGAGGCCGCAAGTCTGAGATGGGGGTACAAACATGGTTGGGACCTCTTCCAGGTTGCAGGCGGCCGTTTTCTCATTGCATCTTCACGTGGCAGTGAACAGAGAGAGCTCTCTGAGCTCGCTGTTATAGGGCACTAATCCCATTTATGAGGGCTCCACCCTCAGGATCTAATCACTCCAAAGGCCCCATCCCCTAATACCATCACATTGGGGGGTTGGATTTCAACATATGAACTTTGGGGGGACATGAACATTCAGTCCATAACAAGCCCCGTCGTGCAAGTACCAGGATGATGGCAACCTTCCCGAGGAGGGACCAGCTCTCGTATGCTGCTCCACTGTGCTGGGCACTGTTCCAACTGCTAAGCATCCTTAACCCATTCAGTCCTCATGGCGGCTCCAAGCGACAGGTGCTATCATGGTGCCCATTTTACAGATTAGGAAGCTGAGGCTTAGAGAGGTGAAGTCTCTTGCCCGCTCACACAGCAGTAACTGGGACTCTACACAGGCGGTGGAGCTGCAGGGTCTCTGTTCTAACCACTGTCCTCTGCTGCCTCCCTAGATAGTACAAGGATTATAATAGCAATTCCACCACCTCGCATTCGGAGGAGACCTTTCTGTTCACACACGTTTCCCTGTTTCCCCCCATCATCCCCACAGTGGCTGGTCATCCTGATGCGTGCCCCTGGCTTACATTTTGGGAAATGGAGTTCATGAGAGGGAGGCGCCCAGACATTCGAGGCATGGCTGGGATTCCTTCCTGGGTCTCCTGGCTCCAAGTCCAGCATCTCTCTCTTCCACCAGCTGCCCCCTGCCATACCCTGATGCATTATTTATGGCCCATTACTCGCCTCCTGCGGGCGCCCAGATGCTGCCTGTCAGAGCTGTGACCTTGCTGCGTCCCCTGGAGACGACCAAGGGCAGGCCCTTCCCCCTCAACCTCACTCTCTTCTCTCCCTCCCCCCTCGCAGCCTCACAGGCTCCTGGTGTGTGGCACAGCCGGTCCCCTCTTCCCACCCACGAGAACCACCTTGCGAGCAGTTTCCTCCCTGCCAAGCCAGCTGACACAGTCAGCAAGCTCCCAGCTTCCCGAGCTGAGCAGGGGCCACAGCAGAGTCCAAACTCACCGTCCCATCGACACGGCCCTGGTTGGAGTAGCCAGCGTGTGTGCATGGGTGGATGGTGTGTGTATGCATGCGTGTGTGTGTGTGCGTGTCGTGAGAAGAAGGCGTGTGTATATGTGATATATGGGGAGGGGAATTTAAGCACTCAGAGTTGAGAATTGCCTCTTTTGGGTCTTGTAGATGAAAGCGTAACAAGTAAGTCTCATTTTCTTCTTCCTTCTCAGCATGGGGACCGGGAAGAGGCTCTTAGGTCTAGAGTTATTTGGCAACAGGACCCTACAGGGCCGCTGGAGCCCACAGCTTTGGAGCTGTGTGACATTGAGCAAGTTGCTTAACCTCTCTGGCCATCATTTTCCTCCTCTTTAACTACCTCCCTGAGTCCTTACCGGGATTAAATGAATGTGAAGCAATCAGCGCAGGGCCTGAGGGCCGGTACACGATGATAAACGACTTCTGACTTTGCACCAATGCCTGCCTCCCTGTAGGTGAGGAAGGACGACTTTGCCTCACAGACTCTCAGGAGGAAGGACGCCTGGAGAGGAGGAGCCAAAGGCTCAGCAGATGGGACTGGCTGGCTTCCGGGCAGCAGCTGGGTCACCTTCATCTCAGTTGCCATGTCTGTAAAATGGGCAATAGCTAAATATAGCAGTTGCTTCACCTTATGGCTACCACAAGGGAATTCTCAAATTCTTGAAAACAAAGGTGAAAACTCCAGGTAATTACAGAAGTCGCCCCTTGGGCTGAACCCTCCCCCTTTGCCTCAGAATTTAAGGCATTTGGCACACGTTCACACGTAAAACCATGGGGCAGCCATCCCTGATTCTCCTCCCCGCTTTTAAGCTCAAAACTCCCAGGTCCTGAGTGACTGGCTGAAGGTTCTCAGAACCATCTGGAGACACCAGGACCCACACAGCCCCTGACCCCTGACCCTGGGACCCTGGTTAGGAGGGGTTGGGGGCACCAGAAATCTGTCTTTAATAAGCTTCCCCAGCGATTCCAAAGCAGTTGGTCGACTGTGAGAAATTAGAAACCAAGCACCCTGCTGGAGATTGTTCCAGATGCCGCTGGACTGAGTCCTAGACTTCCAGAGTCCTGTCTCCCAGTCTCTTTCTCCTCCATCCTAAGACCCTGAAAATGGAAAGTATGGGCTTCCCCAGACCTCACCACCTCCCACTTTGCATCATTGCTTTCCATATCCTGATCAATTTCCAATCACCATAATTGTTTTCAGGCTCAGGACAATTGACCTTTGTTCTGCAGATGCCCCTTCTCAGAGGCGCAGGGGTGTGAGCAAAGCTGGATTGACAGCGAAGTCTTCCCCAGACCTGGGAGCACAACTTGAAGAGCCTGCCCTGCTGGCAGTGGGACAACTGGGGTGTCTGTGTGATCCGTGTCCAGTGAGCCCTGAGTGCTAGCATCCTCATCATTCCATCCAGCACCTGGTCCAGCCAGTGGGCGCTTGGTAAATGCTGGAGTTGGGGATGGCGGGTGGATGAATGACCTAGAACCTCCTGGTCCCACAGCTCTGCCTATTCCAGGTGTGAGAGGCTGGAATATTGTTCACCAAGTGTTCGCTGCCCTCCCCTCCCCCAAGGTGAGTGTACCTTCCCGCCCCAGCTGACTTCAGGCTTGGCCTATGACTTGCTTTGGCCATTGCAGTGTCAGCAGGGGCCTCACACGTGCTGTTGAGGTTGACTTGCTCTTGCTCTCCTGCCAGTTGATGTGAGAAGGACACACACTGGTAGCCGCTGCCTGTAGAGCCTGGGCCACAGAATGAGATGAAGGCAGCAGGCCTGAAAGGCCCCGTGGACGGAGGGAAGTGGCCCCAGCCAGCCTGCAGATCCCGAGCAAGAGAAACCAACACTCCCGGTTGGGGCCCCTGACTTTGGGGGATGGTTGTTCCGCAGCATCCCTGCAGCAAGAGCTGACGAGTTCACCAGCATCAATCTGTTGTTTGAGAGGCTCTTGAGGCTAGCCTTGCCTGCTTTAAATCGCACTGGGCGATTCCTTGCCTAGACTGAATCAGCAAGAGCCTGGTTCTATGGTTCCAAGTCATTTTGGTGACCTTGGCGCTGCTCAGTCTGCTCTGACTCCAGAATCAGCTGTGACCTCCTGGGCACACACCTGCCCTTCTTCCGTCTCATTCATCACAGGAGCAACCACAGTAATCACCTGCCAGCCTTGAAGGCTGGCCTTGGACTGCAAAGCCATCTGAGACGTTCCATTTGTCACCACAGTCCTATGAAATAGGAATTTAGATTATTCCCATTTTATAGATGAGAAGCCCAAGGCCTGGGGAAGTTAAGAAACTTGCCGGTAATCTTACCGTTGGTAAGTGATGGAGCAAAGACTCTAGCCCGGATCTCCAAGCCCGTGCTCTCAATTACTCTTCCGAAGAGCCTCCTCGTGTTGGCAGGAATGCTTGGTTCCCTGGGGCCGTGCCCTCCCTGAGCCTTCTTCCACAGCCCCCTGTCCAGGGCCGCCTTCCAGGTTTCGGTCCTGCAGCCACTTCCCCCTTGCAGTGAATGGACTCGCTCCTGCTGCCTGGGGTGAATTATTTCCAAAAGATATTTGGAAACTCAGCTCTGCTGTGTCTAATGTGTTCCCTTTTGCTAATTGAATTATCCTGTTTTTCAAAAATGAGTGTGCTTTTTAAACTCGTTCCCTGGACTGTTTGTCATTTCATTACCCTCCCAATATTTTCCCACTGTTGTTTTTTTTCTTGGAGCCCACGCTCACAGGAGCCCCGTGGATTTCAGAGCCGGGGCTGTGTTTGTGATCAGGGTGTCTGCTCGCCAAGGGGAAGGGCTGCGCTGTCTGGGTGCCCAGGCTCGGCAATCAGGCAGAAGGAGAGGCTGAAATCATGAAAAATCGAAAGTACTGGATCATTTTTAAACAGGGCGGCTGGGTTCTTCCTGGTGCATTTGGTTCACTAAGTGCTGAGAACGGTTGTTTCTGGGTGGTGGATTTTAAGAGAGTTTTTAGTTTCTTCTGTATGTGCCTCTTCTCTGTTTTATTTCCCATTGCTTTTAATTTACAAAAGCATGTATAATTTTAATAAGAAAATAAGAACAAAGTTATTGTCATTAAAATACTATGCACTCGACAAGAGGGACCTGATCCTTCTGGCAAAGTGTCAAGGTGTGGTGAGCTTTCATGAATTTGTTAAAGGAACGTTTATAAACTTGTTAAGACCCCTCAGAGAAGCAGACCCCTCTGAAAATAAGCAGAACTCTGCACAAAAAGAGAAAAGATGACCCAGGCTAACAGTTATGTTCATAAAGTGATTTTTATATTTTTTAAAAAATGGAATAGGGGCTGGCTCCATGACCTAATGGTTAAATTCAGCATCCTCTGCCTCTGCAGCCTGGGTTGGTTCCTGAGTGCGGACCTACTCCACTCCTTGGCAGCCATGCTGTGGCAGTGACCCACAAACAAAATAGAGGAAGACTGGCACAGCTGTTAGCTCAGGGCAAATCTTCCTCAGCAAAAAAAAAAAAAAAAAAAGAAGAAGAAGGACTAGAACTTGAATTTTTCAAATATTAACTTTATTGTTGGTTAAATCTTAGATACCAATTTTCTTTACCCTTGGGCATGACTTGACTTAAATTTGAAAATCGGCTATAGAACAGATTTGTTTCTATGTGTTTTTCATTCAACAAATATAGATTGAGTTTTGCTCAGTGCCAGGCAGTGCTCTAGGCTCACGGGATTCAGGGAGGAGTGGAGATGGATCCCCAGCCTGGAGCAGCTCCTAGGCTAGGGGGAGAGAGTTGTGTCAACACTCACGTGGTTGGATAAGTGCTTTGGGAGGACACTGGGGAAGCCCAGAAGGGGCTGTCCTTTCCTCTGCCTGAGAGAATCAAGGAAGGCTTCACAGAGGAGGTGACTGATATGTAGAAAAGGAGTTCACCAGGAGGAGAAGGTGGGGAAGACATTCCAGGCAAAGGGAAGAGCATGTGCAAAGTCACCTCAGGTTGGGGGAGTGGTAGGAAAAGCTAGAACTGTGTTCATGGAATAGCGAGTTCCTGACTGTGACTACGATTTAGGGTGTATAGTGTGTGTTTGTGTGCGCTGGCTGGATGGTGAAGAGCCTTGAATGATGGAGACGTTTATCTGGTTGGAGATGGGGAGCTATTAAAAGGTTTTAAGCAGGGAAGCGGCATGACCATATTTGCTTTTTAGAATGGCTGCTTGATGGATGCATTAGAAGGTGCACTTGGGGGCAGAAACCACATCAATTACTTGAATAGACAGAATTTAATGTAAAGAATTAACTAGACATATCCATCCATCTATCCATCCCTCTATCCATCTACCCATCATCCATCCATCCACCCATCCATCCATCCATACATCCATCCATCCATCCTCCATCCATCCATCCTCCATCCATCCATCCATCCATCCACCCATCCATCTATCCATCCCTCAATCCATCTTATTTTATAATGCACTTCAAAGTAAATCGCAGGCATCTGTGCCATCCCCAAAGTTCAATTTTTTCACTTTTTTAATTTTAATGTAAACTTCACGTACAATGAAATGCAAAAATCCTGAGCATACGTTTGCTGAATTTTGGCAGACACATACACTTGTGTAACCCAAATTGCTGTTAAAATACGAGACACTACCATCACTCTAGAAAATTCCCTCACGCCCATCCTCAGACCGTACCTGCCTCCATCCCCCTGAGACGACCACTGTTTTTATTTTTTTTCCTCCATAAATTAGTTTAGTTGAGGTTTCTCAGTCTCAGTGCTATTGACATTTTGGTCCAAATAATTCCTGTTGTTGGGGACTGTCCTGTGCATTATTTAGCCTGTCCTAGAACTTCCTATGAATGGAATATACTCTTTTTGTTTGGCTCCTTCCATGTAACATAATGTAAATGAGATTCATCCATGTGTTTTGTGTACTGTTGGCTGTTCCTTTTTTATTGCTAAGTAATATTCCACTGCACGGCTGTACCACAGCTTGTTTATCCATTCTCCTGTTGATAGACACATGGGCTGTTTCCAGTGTTGGGTTATTATGAATAAAGCTGCTATGAACATTCTGGTACAATTTTTTATGAGCATATGTTTTGATTTCTCTTGGCTAAAGAGCTAAGAGGAATTGCTGGGTCATAGGGTAGGTGTGTAATTAGGTTTACAAGGTACCACTTGTCCCTCTTCTTAAGTGGTTGGACCATTTTACATTCCTGCAAACAAGTTGTGAGAGTGCCAGCAGCTCCACATCCTTGCTAACATTTGGTCTTAGTCTTAAATGTTAGCCTTTCTGGTGAAGGTTAACTTTTCATTGCAGTTTAACTGTGCATGTCCGCAATGAACAATAATGTCAAGCACTTGCACATATTGGCCATAAGTATTTCTTTCTGGCTCTGTTCAGATCTTCTGCCTATTTCACATTGGATGGTCTGTCTTTCTATTGGTCATAGCATCACTCCTTGCCTGCCTGAAAAAAGGGACCACGGAGAGCTGGCCCAGGACCAAGTGAGGGCTGGAGCTGAGCTGGTGAGAAGACAAGGGCCCCACAGCATCCTGTTGAAGCCCAGTGCATCCTGGGCCAAGGGAGGCTTGTTCTGTTCCATCTATGACCCCCCTTCCCATAGAACCCCCCCCCTCTACACACATGTACACTGTGCGCCCTGCAGAGCAGCGAGCTGTCCCCGTGCCACCTTCCTGTGCCTCTGTTATGGGCTGAATTGCATGCTTCCCAAAATTCGTGTGTTAAAGTCATAACCCCAGTACCTCAGAATGTGACTCTCTTTAGAGGTAGAATCTTTAAAGAGCTGATTAAGTTAAAACGAGGTCATTAGGGTGGGCCCTAATCCAATATGACAGATCTTTATAAGACGAAATTTGGACACAGAGAGAAGATGATGTGATGGCACAGGGAGAAGACAGCCACCCACAAGCCAAGGAGAGAGGCCTCAGAAGAAACCAAACCTTCTGACACATTGATCTTGGACTTCCAGCTTCCAGAATTGTGAGAAAATAAAGCCGTGTTGTTAAGCCCCTCAGGCTGAGGACTTTGTTAAGGCAGCCCGAGCAGACGACCACAGCTTCTCTGGAGAAGAGCCAGCTCCCTTCGTCACCAGTGTCCGTCCTGCCGGTCACCACTCGCACTGCCTTGGCCTCATCAGCAAAATCAAGATTCCTGCCTTGAACAAGTCTAGGGCTGAATAGCGATCCTTTTTATTTTAGGATTCAGGCTGTGATCCATCTGTTCCACTTTCTACATCTCTCCTGGCTTGAGCCAGATCCAGGGATGGGGGCTTCCTGGGCAGGGCACTTAGGGGCTTCCATCCCCTATCTCGGAGCCTCGCAGCCGCACAGGTGACTGTCTCAGGCGAGCGCCTCCATCTTCCCACTTCAGTTTCCCCATCAGTGAAGTGGGGTTAACAATCCTGCCCACCTGGCAGGTGGCTGTGAGGCTAAAGGAGGTAAGGCTGTGTAGCTCTGGCTCACAGCGCTCAACAGTTGTCGGCCAGTTTACTGCCCGCAGTCTCTCCTTGAATAGGTACGGCAGCCTGGATGGCGGGTACGATCGTCAGCCCCATCGCACAAGTGAGGAAGCCCATGGTCGAGAACTTGAGGGACTGACAGAAAGTCCTGAGGCCAAAAAGTGGCAAAGCTGGGATGGGACTTCAAAGTTTTGGGGGAAAAATCCTTGGAAAAAGCTGTGACGTTTCACCCCATATCTCCTCCTCGCTCCTTAGCATACCACAGTCACGGAAAAATTAAGCCCGGAAGAACATTTGAGGTTTAATTCCACAGGTGAAAGAAGCCAAGCCCAGAATCACAGGAGACACTGTCCCCTGCAGCAAGATGACAGACACTCGGGGGCTGAGAAGGGCCCTGGGGGAGTGCACAGGCTGGGACAGGGGCAGAGCAACGCGGGTGGACCCCGCCTGTTGCAAGCCAGAGATGTGCTTATTTATTTATGCTATGCTTATTTTTAAAAAAATAATTGCAAACATTTAAAAATCAGGAATTTTCACACACACACACACACACACTGTCCCCAGGAATCAGGCTTCTCCTGAAGGAGATCTGTGGCCAGGCCTTCTGAGAGCTGAAAGCAGCTGGCCTTTGGTGGGGCGTGAGCACCCCAGTCCCACAGTGCCCACCCTCGCTGGCCTCCCGACCTGGCTCATTTCACGGCTGATGTCACCTGCCTGACCCTTGAGGGCACCGGGTTTGGGACCTCTGACTCTCAGGTGACTCTGCCTGTCTCAGCTGGGGGCTTTCTCAGACAGGGTTCTTAATCTGGGATCCGTGGGTAAAGTCCAGGGGCCTGTGACTTTGGGTGGGTGTATTAGCCATGTGCTCCTGATGTTGTAACATCTGGGGCCTTGCTGACCCTGGAGAGACTGCCCCTCCCAGGGCTAGCCAATTCCTAGAGACAGTAAACGTCTAGCCTGCGAGCGCATCTTTCATATGCAGACTAGCCAGTGAAGCCCCACACCCCAACCCCTGCTTGACCCGCTCTTACACTCTGGGCCACTATCTCTGCCTCCATCTCCCCAGGGCAGGTACCAGACAACTAGGGACAGCTCCTGCCTGCCAGAGCCACTGAAATGACTCAAACTACCAGTCCTGAACCTGGGTATCCTGCTCACTGGTTCCTTCCCACCAAAGCCACAGAAAAGGCTCCTGCCCACGTTTTCCTGCTGCTCCCTCTGCCTCCTGACCAACCCTGGTGCTTCCCCAGGTGGCCCTGCATGGCCTGGCACAGTGTGACCCGCCCCCTTCTTGGGATTTGTGAGTAACAAACTATCTTTTCAACAGCAATTGTCTCTTGATCTGTTGGCCTTACCAAACCTGGATAATAATAAAATCTACATTTTAAAACAAGCCAAAAAGATATCTTCCTTTTCACTAACTTCTAACTGCAACTTTGTGTTTCCCTCAATTATCATCGGAGGCAACAAACGGCGTAGTGAGAGCAGTACCAATGACTCTGCTCCATTAGACATCAGATATTCTCACATCAAACTACGGTTGTTGCAGACAATTTGACATATTGTTTTTGTACATGACTTTGAGATTATGGTCATTAATAAGCCTGTAGCAAGATGGGGAGATCCGCAGGAGGGCTCTGGGCAACTATTCTGGATTCTGGTGAATCAAGCAGAGAAACCCAGGACCTCAACTGAAAGAAGGCAAGAAGGGATGGTCCCAGGAGGGTAGCCCAGAGGGGCGGCAGGATGGTTCCCTAGACCAGCCAGGAGGCCACAGCCCTGAGACTGCAGGCTACTGACTTGCCGTGTCCTGCATTTCTGTACTTCTGTGTCCCGGCAGCCCAGGACATGCACCTCTTGTGTATAGAGGAGAAGCAAGATGACAAATAGCAATAAATCACATGGTAAGTTATTCCTTTCAGCGATTATCCAAAGAGAAAGTCTCTGCTTGGTGCTAGGCGCCTTTAACACCGCACTAGGTTACGCTAATCCTTTGTAATAAACAGAGGCCAGCCTCAGGCTCAGAATCATCGCACCTGCATTGTGTATGTATTTGCCATAGTATGTTTATTTAAGTTATACAAAGTGTTCCTTTAAATAAAACTATTAAGTAAATAAGTCAGGTGGCATGCAAATGTGGGAAAAATCTGAATGACAAATTTGAAGCACACTATGCCAGGTGATGTCCCAAGGTCTTTTGAGATCTGAGGAAATTACCTACATAACAACCATCTCTCTACTCTGCTCTTCTACAAAGTCTGCTCATTCATTCATTCATTCATTCCTATCTATGGAAGAACCAGTTTACTGAGCACCTAGGGGTGCCAGGCCTTGTTAGTTGACTAACAGACATCTAGCAGCTTCCTGCCACTCCCCATCTAGATATGGAATTCCTTCTGTGGCTCTGCTGGCCTTCTCTTGAGAAACGTGCCTTTCCTTGCCCCTCTCTTGATCCGACAATCCCTTCCTGGATGAGGTGAAATGTGTTAATTCTGGGGTCCGTGGGCCTGCCTGGAGCTACAGCCATCCCAGGCTATCGGGGTGGGAAGTTGAAGGCCTCCAACCTCAGGGTCCCTGGAGTGGTGGGTGAGGATCCCTCCCCTTGGGTTACCCAAGGAGTAACCAGTCTTCTTGTTTGGGACCCTCGAAAAAGAAGGGGAAAAGGTCAGGCTGTGGCTGGTATCCACAAAGCCCCCTAGATGAGCAGCTCTCCCACCTACATCAGATATTCCCCAACGCTAATCACAAGTCTGTCCTCATCAATACAAGTACAACCTGGAGATGCTGTTGTCTTTGGTTCATACCCCATTTCTAGAAAGCTGTAATTGGCTTGGGCACGTGTGTGTATTAGAACAGTTGTACGTGACAGAAACCTAACCCACACTGGCTTATAAAAAAGTAATTTAAGAGAGGTCACTAGTTCACTCGTTGAACTGCGAGGTCTGGGGACGCAGCTGTTTCAGGCGTGGGTAATCCTGGGGCTCAAATACCGTCAGGCTTTGGTTTCTCCCCAAATCTGGCTCTTGCTTCTGCTGTGTTGGCTTCAGTTTCAGGCTTCATTTAGTGGCCAGATGGAGACAGGAGTTCTGGTCCCTACCCTCTCTGGTTTCAGGTCCAGCAGGAATTCACCCACGCCTAGGGCTGTGTCCAGGGCTCTGATTCGGTCACATGCCTGCTCCCCATCATGGCGAGCGGAGTGTGAGGCATCAACTAGCTTCGGCCATGGAGCATCCTGTGCTCCTGCCCTGGAACTGGGCTTGAAGTCAGCTTCTCTGGGACCATGTGAACCAAAGGAGTGGTTTCCCAGAAGACAACAGGGGTATAGTCAGCAGGGGGATAGAGAATGAATGCTGACAGAAAAAACAACAGACGTTCTCGGCTTCACGTAGATGTTAAGTGGAAGAGTTAAGTTCGGACCTGGGGCTGTTGATCTGAAAGCCTGACCTCTAGGCCTCTGTGGTCTGTGACCTGTCTGTATCCCAGAGCCCCCAGCAGTACCTGGCAAACTGCAGGCACTTAATAACTGAGCATTGAGTGAATTTCCTGTTGCTGTGCTCTGCTCACCTGCCTGGTGGGAGATCCTGTTTCTCTGGACAGCCACCAATTGCCTGGCCTCTCTCCTTCTAGAAACTGGGTCCTATCCTTGTGACTGATCCTGTCCCTGCCTCTCTTCTTTTGGGGCAAACCAGGAAGTGAAACATCAGGAGAGAACCCGGCCTGTTGTTATGGACACATACACAGCCTGTGGGCTCCTGGCACATCCCTTTGACTTGGGTGGGAGAGGCCTGGAGGCTAAACGTGTCAGATCCCTGGGGCCTGGGAGCCATGCAGTGGGTGCCCCCTGGAGCAGAGCACGTGGGAACTGTGACCTGGCACAGACCCCTGCCAGCTCAGGGCTGTGCACAGGGAGTCTGGTACCAAGTGGTGGATGAGCTGGGCACCCGGTTCTGAGGGAGATGAGCAACGCAGTGTCAGTCACTGGCCCCAGGGAAATACTGACAGTGGGGGTTGCAGCTCCCTGGCCGACTGGTGCCTGGCCCTGGACCTAATGATGGAAAGGAACCAGATGCTTCAGAAGCTCAACCTGTCACCATGCCCGGAGCTGTGCTGTCTTTGTCAGCTCAGGCTGCCATTACAAAATACTATAGACTGGGTGGCTTAAAGAGAAATTTACATTCTCACAGTGCTGGAGGCTGGCAAGTCCAAGATCAAGGTGTTGGCCACGTTGGTTTCACTCTGAGGCTTCTTCTCCTGGTTTATAGGTGGCTGCCATCTTGCTGGGTGCTCACATGAGCTCTTCTTTGTGTGCACACAGAAAGGTGGGGTGTTGGGGGGGAGACAGAGAAAGAGGCGAACCCTCCGGTGTCTCTTCTTATTAAGGCACTAATCTCATCATGAGGGCCACCTCCTCTAAAGCCAGTCACCTCCCAAGACCCCACCTCCAAATACCATCACACTGGGGGCTAGGGCCTCAACATGGGAATTTGGGGGGACACTTTCAGTCTATGGCATATGCTAATCCCTTGGGTCGATGGCGGGTCCCACCTGCCCAGTACCCTGTGCCATTTTAGATGAGGACACTAAAGCCTGGAGGGCAGAGGGACTGGCCCGGGTCTCTTATGCTGGCAGAGCCAAGATTTGAACCCAGGTTTGCCTGGCTCCAAAGCCTACACACTGAATCGTTGGGCTCTCCAATCCTCCAGGGGCCAGAAACCCGTACAGACAGGAGGCTTCTGGAAGGCAGAGCCACAGCAGGGAAGCTGCAGGTTAGGGAAAACCACCACCAACACAATGTTACCAAGTGAAGCGAGGTCAGCCGGTCTGTATGAGACAGGAAAACACAGGGTAGTTACTGCCCGCCCTCCATCACTGCATTTCCAGTGTCTCCCGCTGGTGCGACACACGCTCAGAGCTTGGTGGATGTGGGGAGGAGGAGTGGGAGGGAAGGGGGCCAGGAGGACCTGGGACTTGGACCACATTTGGTTACAAATCCTTTAACACTCCTTGGCCTGAGCCAAATTTTCTTAAACTCTAATTCATGCTTAACGTCCAGAGTTTTGTTTCACATTTTTCCTTACATTTCCCCCTACACACACACTCAACTTAGAAAAATTGCAAACATAGAAAACTATAAAAAGCAAAACACACCCACAGATCAGAGCTGCTAAAATTTGTGGTTGTCTTTCCTTCCAGTCTTTTTTTATGCTTAGGTTTATTCTTGTCCTTTATAATTTTAACATAGGTACAACCATACTATAATGCTCCACGCTTGAAGATGAAGTTGCATCTGCAGCGACTCTTATAACTTGGTACACCTTGTACACTGTCACACGCAGGGCGTCATCCTTCCATTCTGAAAGCTCGTGCTGATCGGCTTCTCTGCGAGGCGCAGTGGGGCGCAGAGAGCAGAGCCCCAGGACCAGCTGGGGTTCTGGGATGTAAGCACAAGAGGGGAGCCAATCTTGGGTTGGGTTCCAATCCTCACTTTACAGATGAGGAAACTGAGGCCTGGAAAGAGAAGGGCTGCATCCGGTCACTCGTCAGCCTCTTAGTGGGTCTCTCAATCTGGGTTTTACATTCCCAATGCTGTTGCCCAACTTTGTCGCCGGACTTGGCTATTCTCTGCTTAGCCCTCTAGATCTGCCATCCTCCCATCTTCAGCTCGCTTGGTGCCCTGGACGGCTGACCTGTGGGTCCTCCACCGCCCAGGCTCCCTTGCCTTGTGGTCATAGTGGGTTTCAGCCAATGGGAAGACTGTCAGGAGGTTGGAGGGAGGAAGGAGAGTGAGGTAGGTGTGCTCCCCGGATGCCTTCTCTTCCAGGCCTTGGTTTGGCAGTGCTGGGTCCTCTCCTGAGGGCCACAGCGCCTCTGGCAGTCCTCTCCTATAGGTCTTGCTGGTTCTGGTCATGGCTCTCTCTCCTCGATCTTTCAGCTGGAAGAGGTACTGGCTTCCCACTGGGGCTATCCTGGGTGCATCGCTGTACCCCAGTGTTTCCCTTACCTGTGCCCACATCTCTATAGTTTCTCCATAAACAGATGCTCTTTACTCACTCCTTGAAGTGTTGCCATCTCTGGGTACACCCCACTGATACACCATGCTAAGCCCAGCCCCTCCTGGTCATTGCCTGCACTGTTATCTTATTCTCTTCCCAGCAATGATTGCTGTCTGAAATTAACTCAGGAGTTTACTTTTTGAGTACCTGTCTCTCCCCCTGGACTGTGAGCTCCATGAGGCCAGGGAACTTGTCTGCTGTGTTCACCACTGTGTCTCCAGCACCTAAGACAGACCTCAGAGCAGGAAGTCAATCCATTGTCATGGATGATCCATTGCCAGTAAATAAATGGCAAAGTCAGAACTTGAACCTGGGTCTTCTGACTCCTAATTCAGTTTCCTTCCACCTTCTTACATTCTAGAACAGCAATGAATGAAAAAGCCTGATGTTAGGCCTGCCCTGAAGACTATATTCTAGCATAATGTAATTACTATATAATAGTAATGCCAACATAGTTACCTTCTACTAGACTCTTGTCTAGTTCCAGGTACTAGTCAATCCTCCCTCCCCATCTCCCATGGACCTTCATGACTACACAGGAGATGGGGACTGTTGTGACCCCTACTGACCGATAAGGAACTGAGCCTGAGGATGAGGGACTTGCCCATCACTGCCAGGTCAGCTGCAGGCTCAAGGGCACAGATAGCAGTAAGCGGAGAAGCAGCCCCATGAACGGGTGCCTGCCCTGTCTGCGACCGTGGCCAGGAACAGGGCCTGGTGCGTGCCTGCTGGCTCCCTATTAGCATGTGATGGATGAATGTTCAATGAATGTGGAAGTAGGTACCTTTGGCACAGCAAGAAATCACCAGAATGGTGAAGAGGGAGCCTGGTGGGTTGGTGTAGCCCTTTTTCCAGCCACGCTTGTAAAGGGCCAGGAGCCCAGGATCCGAGTTCCCATGATCTGGAGAATTCCTCCCTCCCTGTGGGCTGCTTGAGCCCCACACTCTAGGCATGTCTTCACTGGAGGTGCTCGGGAGTCTAGGTCACACCGCTAGTGTGCTGATTGGGGCGACGGGTGCTGGTTGGGGCAATGGGCGCTCGTTGGGGTGATGGGTGCTATTCTGGAGTAAAGGCAGCAGTCAGGGTGAGCCAAGTCCAAGGCCAGAGTCTTGCCAGCCAGGCTCACTTGCTTGGGGTCATGAGGCCAATATCACAGAAGAACTTGATCCTGGGGCTGAACCTAGAGCCCTGAACCTCATCCACCCTTGCTTCACAACAGACATGGCCAGGCGCCTCTGGGTGGCACAGTACTTATGGAAACTGTCACTTATTTGTAATCTCGCACTGACAGCCCACTGGGAAAGTCCCACTCAGACTCACCTCCTCCTCGTCATTGCAGCCCTCGTGGCCCGTGAAGTCCTGGGGTGGGGGATAAGGGTGTCCTCTGATCTTAGTCCAATTGGAGAAAGGCACGGGAGCACAGTAGGCTGGCTTTCCTTCCCTGGCAGGACCTGCGCCTTCTCCGTGCTCTCCCAGGGGGCGGCCCTTGCAGACTCTCCCCACAGGCTTGCTGATGCTTTTCTTGGACTGCAGAGACTTGAAGTTCTCCACACAGCACATTCCACTGGGGATGGAGGCTATTTATGGCTCCGAGAGCTCTGGCCAACGCCAGCTCTGGAATCTCTGATGCCCAAGTCCGAGCTGGGCCATTCTGATCCTGGGCCACACAGCACTAAGGAGGCAGGAAGCAGTAGGGTGTCCAGGCCAGGGTTCTAAATCCAAGCTCTGCACACACCAGCCATGGGAGATCCTCATCCAGTCACTTGACCTGCCTGGTCCTTGGTTCCATCATCTGTAAAATGGGGATAATAATATCAGGCAACATCTCAGGGTCATTGTGAGGATGATAGAGGGCAGAGTGTGTGGACCGTCACTGAAGCTGAGACCCATGTGGTCCAGTCTCGGGGCAGGGTCTCCAAGAAACAGCCCATTGAAATTCCAACAAGTGCTCACTCTCTTGAGGAACACAAAGGAGGTCCAGGGACATATGCCACAGGCACTTTTGGTCAAGTCACCATCCTGCGTAATACCATACAGCTCCTAGGAGATGCTCACTCTCCTTTCTAGAAAACCTCTTCTTCACCCACACATCTGCCCCACCCCTGCCAGGCCTCTGTGAGGAGAGCGAGGTTGAAGGGCTGGTGTGCCAGGGAGCTGCCTGAATGCCAGTTTGTATAGGGCACCATGCCACATTGGGAATGCAGCGAGAGGGAGAGAAACCATATTAACCAACCAGAGCCCTTCTCAGGGCAAGCCATGTGTGGGGTAGGAAGGACAGCTCTAGGAAGCCTCTTGGGGCGAGGGTGGAATAAGTAATACCAGTAATAACAATCGCTAACCAGATCCCGGGGCGAGTGACAGAGGAACCCCAGGGCTTCTGTTCTGCCAAGTGAGGGAGGCAAGTTTGGGCTTGAGTGGGGCTCTCAGGACAGCAGAGGAGAGACTGGGCCCTTTACCAGGGTCTTCCTTCTGCAGCCCCCCACTCAGGGTCAGCCGGGGATACCAGGATGAGGGCCGACATCTCAGTCAGGACCCGGCTAAAGAAACCAGCATCCCTGGGCCCTTGTCACCAGCTTCATTCTGTCTCCTGGTGGACGGTTCCTATTAGGATTGAATCGTGTCCCTAAAGCATATGTGGAGGTCCTCACCCTCAGAACCTGGGAATCTGACTATTTGGAAACAGGGTCTTTGCAGAGGTCATCGAGTTGAGAAGAGATCTTCAGAGTGAGCCCTAACCCAACAGGACTGGTGTCATAAGAGGGGAAATTTGGACGCAGACAGACACACACAGAGGGAAGACAACGCAGAGTCACATAGAGAGAAGGCCACGCGATGATGGAGGCAGAGACTGAAGTGATGCATCTACTAGCCAAGGAAAGCCAAGGATTGCCAGGAGCCACCAGATGCTGGAAGGGGCAAGGAAGGATCTTCTGTGGAGCCTGTAGAGAGAAGGTGGCCCTGCCGACACTTCGATTTCAGACTTCCAGCCTCCAGAACTGTGAGGCAATCCATTCCTATTGCTTCAAGGCACCCAGTGTGTGATATTTTGTTATGGCGGCTCTGGGAAATTAACTTAGTGCTTCCGATATGAGCGTGCGGACCTTGCCTGGAGGCGTTTATTCCCATCTGGCCCAGCGCATCTGCCAGGGGCTGGAGTAAAAATGGCCACAGAGCCTTTCCGTGAAGAAATTCCTCAAAGCACAACTTAAAAGAACTCTGAAGTCTACACAAACTAGCCTTGGTTTCTATCTGTTCAAAAGAGGGGCCGGGATGAAATTGGCTCTCTTTAAACTCTAACTTGCCTTGGATTTGTAAAACACCTCCACCCCCCAATCAGGCAATAAAAAGCTAAGGAGTTTTTAATCCTTGAGAGCTTGCTTGGCTGCATACTGTGCAGAGTCCCAGGGGACTGACCGGAGGTGCTTGTCCCATGGTGTGAGGCCTGTGGGCTCCCAGGGGGACCACTTCTTTGCTGGCATCAGAGGCAGGCTGCAGCATCCTGGGCTGACATTTGAATGACCCGGCCACTCTGGCACTAATGACAAAATAAATTCCCAAGATAGATCTAGTCCTTACGCTGAGCTGGACCCTCCTGTGAAGGTTTCCCATATGAATCCCATCCTAGGCATTAAGAGCCCTGGTGTTGAGCCATTTTGATACGAAGCTTTGACCTCCTCTATTATTTATAGTGTTGCCTCTATTAGATTCCTTTCTCTCCCCTACCTGCCCTTTCCATTCTCCAAAAGCAGGTGGAACTGACAAAGCCCGTAAATGGCAAGCTGGATGCTGGAGATTCTACTGTGTCACTGTTTGTTTAGACAAGGTGAGGTTTAAGAGGGATGAAAGTAAAGTCCTGCCCCAAGGTCAAAAACACAGCAATGACACAAGAACAGGACAGAAGAGATGTGCCCGAAGATGTAGGCGTTCTGTTCATTTTTAGCTTAATGAGCAACACGCTGATCGCTTCCAACAAAATGCTTACTCTGCATGAGTCAGCAAGGTCTAGAGAGGTGGGTCATTCTGGGATTGACATTTGACAGGGACACAGGTACCTTAGAAATTATCTGGAGGGCCGTGACCAGGATAGAAACCATGTGTATATGGGAGGTGATAAGTGAATTGAGAAAATGAATTTACATGTGAATCAGCAATTTCATTTCTAGGTCTCTTGTCGACTACCAAATTCCTATTGCTGCTACAATAAATTACTACAAACTGGGTGGCTTAAAACAACACAAATTGAGGGATTCTGGGGAAAATGGAAGAGTAGGAAGCATGAGGACTCTGTCTCCCCACCTAGACAACAACTGCCCTGGCAGCATCTGTCTGATGTAAGTGTTTCGGAATTCTAGAGTCTATTGAAGGCTTGCAACTTCCAGGGGAAGGCTTGGATAGTAAATTGGGTTAATTTTGGTCAGTTTCCGCTCTGAGCATAGTAGTTACCCATCCCCCATTCCCATGGTGGGTAGCTGTGCACGTGTTAATGGAACAGCTTGCACACAGCTTGTGGGAGCCAGGGTGGGCAGAAAGGGACCCTCTCCTCCAAGTACCAGAGATTTGTGCTCTTATCACTGATTACTGCTTTTGATCATAAAGGTCCAGGCAGAGGCAGGTACCATTGTTGTTGCCCCTCCCCCTCCAGCTGAAATGACTTCCAGGGAACTTAAAGGGCCAGCACCCTTTCCCCCCCTTCCTTCATTTTTACTCTGTTTCCTCCTTTTGTTAGCCCCCTATTAAAGACTAGGACATTGTAGTAGTCAGGGTTCTCCAGAAAAAGAACCAGTATGATCTTATATGCATGTGCTCTGAGATTCGTTATAGGAATTGGCTACGTTATGGAGGTTGAGAAGTACCATGACTGGCCATCTGCAAGCTGGAGAATCAGGAAAGCCAGTGGTATAATTCAGTCTGAGGCTGAAGTTCTGAGAACCAAGGGGCTGAGGGGCTACTAGAATAAGTCCAAGAGTCTTAAGGTCTATAAACCAGGAGCTCTGAAATCTGAGGGCAGAAGACGGACGTCCAAGCTCAAAAAGAGAGAAGGAGAGTTTGCCCTTCCTCTGCCTTTTTGTTCTACTCAGATCCTCAATGGACTGAATGATGCCTGCCTACACTGCTGAAGGGGGATCTTCTTTACTCAGTCTACTGGTTCTCTTCTAATCTCTTTGATAATCTCTTCCAGAAACACCCTCAAAAACATGCTCAGAAATAATGTTTTACCAGCTATCTGGGCATCCCTTGGTCCAGCCAAGTTGACGCATAAAATTAACTATCACAGACATTCAAAAACAACTGCATATAAGGGAAAAATTAGAAAGAGACCACATATGCCCAGGGAAAGGCTCAGAAAAGACTCAGGACCTTAAATTTATACCTTGGACTGATTCTTGGCACAGAGACAGCCTACAACAATTTTTTTAAAAAACTATAAATGAAACAGTAATAAAAAAAACTCCAGCAAGCCCTGGGGAAGAATCTGATCTCTACAGTCACCACAGTATTAAATTCAAATGTCCAAATTAAAAAAAAAAATTACAAGGCATACAATGATGTAGAAAAGTATGGCCCATTAAAATAAAAAATATACAGAAACTGTCCCAGAAAAAGACCTGATGGCAAATATACTAGATAAAACAACTGTCTTAAGACACTTTAAAAGAACTGTCCTCAATATGCTCAAAGAACTAAAGAAAGATGTGGACAAAGTCAGGAAAATGATGTGTGAAAAAAACAAACATCAATAGTGAGATACAAAACCTTAAAGGAAACCAAAAAAATCTGGAGCTTAAAAGTACAATAATTGAAATGAAAACTTAACTAAAATGAAAATTTAACTACAGGGATTCAAAAGGAGATTTGAACAGGCAAAAGAACCAGTGAACTTGAAGATAGGACAATGGAAATTATCAAATATGAGGAAAAGAAAAAGACTGAAGAAAAGCAAACAGAGACTAAGGGATCTATGGGATACCATCAAGTGGACCAATATATGCATTGTGGAAGAGAGAAAGGAAGGATGGAAGAGAGAAAGGAAGGAAGGGAGAGAGAGAAATGAAGGGTGGGGGAGGGCAGAGAATTTCTGAAGAAATAATGGATGAAAAATTCCCAAATTTGATATAATACATGAATATAAAAATCTAAGAAGCTCAAGATACTCCAAGTAAAATGAACTCAAAGAAACCCACACCAAGACACACAATCAAAACTCAAAAGCCAAAGACAAAGAATCTTGAAAGCAGCAAGAGAGAAGCAATTTGTCACATACAAAGGCTCCTCAGTAAGATTATCAGCAGATTTCTCATCAGAAGCATTGGAGGCCATAAGGCAGTGGGCTGATATATTCAAAGTGCTAAAAGAAAAAAAATCCGTCAACCAAGAATCCTATATCCAGCAAAACTGTCCTTCAGAAGTAAGGGAGAAAGTAAGACATTTCCAAATAAACAAGAGTAGAGGGAGGTCATTACGACTAGACCTGCCCTGCAAGAAATTCTCGAGGCAGTCCTACAGGGTGAAATGAAAGGACAGTAGACAGTAACTTGAAGCCCTATGAAGAAATGAAGATCTCAATAAAGTTAAATACATGGGCAATTATAAAAGCTAAAATCAGAACAATGGCTTATAACTCTACTTTTTGTTTTCTACATGATTTAATAGACTAATGCATTAAAAAGAATTATAGTTTACATTTTTGGCACACAATGTATAAAGATGTAATTCTGTGACATCAACAACTGAAAGGGGTGGGGATGGAGCTGTAAAGGAGAAGAGTTTTTGTATGTTATTGAAGCTAAACTGGTATAAATTCAAACTAGAGTGTTATAACTTTAGGATGTTAAATGTAACCCTTATGGCAACAACAAAGAAAATAGCTATAGAATATACACAAAAAGAAATGAGAAAGCAATTTAAACATTGCACTAAAAACACACACACACAGAGGAAGACAGAAATATAGGAAATGAGGGACAACAAAAGCTATAAGGTGTATAGAAAATAGCAAAATGACAGAAGTAAATCCCCCCTTAGCAGTAATTACTTTTAAATGTAAATGGATTAAACTCTTCAATCAAAAGACAGATTGGCAAAATGGATAAAACACATGACTCAATTATGTGCTGTCTGCATGAGACTCATTTTAACCCCAAAGATACAAATAGATTGAAAGTGAAAGAATGGAAAAAGATATTCCATGTAAATAGTAACCAAAAGAGAACAGAGGTGGCTATAGTAATATCAGACAAAATGGACTTTAAATAAAAAAAGGTTACAAGAGGCAAAGAAGGACATTATATATATTTTAATAAAAAGTTCAATACAGCAATAAGATATAACGATTATAAACACATATCTAATGACAATCAAAATATACGAAGAAAAAACTGACAGAATTAGAGAAATAAACAGTTCTACAATAATAGTGGAGACTTCAATAGCCCAGTATTAATAATGGATACAGCAACTAGACAAAAGCAAGGAAATATACAATAAACCAACCAGGTCCAGCATAGACAGAATGCTCTACCCACCACCAACAGCACACACATTCTTCTCAAGTGCTCGTGGACATTTTCCAGGATAGACCATATGTTAGGCCACAAATTAAATCTCATTAGATTTAAAAAGATATCATACAAACCATTTTCTCTGACCACAATGAGATGAAGTTAGAAATAACAGAAGGAAAACTGGAAAATTCATAGACATATAAAAATTAAACAACCAATAGATCTGGGGCCAGCCCGGTGGTGCAGTGGTTAAGTGAGCACATTCTGCTTCAGCGGCCCGGGGTTCACCGGTTTGGATCCTGGGTGCAGACATGGCACCGCTTGACAAGCCATGCTGTGGTAGGCATCCTACATATAAAGTAGAAGAAGATGGGCACGGATGGCCAGGCTTCCTCAGCAAAAAGAGGAGGATTCGCAGCAGATGTTGGCTCGGGGCTAAACTTCCTCAAAAAAACAAAAAAACAAAAAAAGCCCACACTACTAGATCAGAGAAGAAATCACAAGGGAAACTAGAAAATACTTAGATACGAATGAAAACAAAAACAACATACCAAAATTATAATGCAATGGAAGTCCTAAAATGGAAATTTATAGCTATAAATACTATAAAAAACAAGATCTCAAATCAAGAACTCTACAACTTGAGGAACTAGAAAAAGAACAAACTAAATCCAAAACTAGCAGAAGGAAGGAAATAATACAGATTAGAGCAGTGACAGATGAAATAGAGAATAGAAGGCCGGGGGGAAATCAGTAAAACCAAAAGTTGGTTTTTTGAAAAGATCAACAAAATTGACAAACTTCAGTTAGATGGACTAAGAAAAGAAGAGAGAGGACTCAAATTACAAAAATCAGAAATGAAACTAGGGCCAATACTACCAAATTTACAGAAATAAAAGATTGTAAGAGAGTACTATGAACAATTGTACACCAACAAATTGGATAACCTAGGGGAAGTGAACAAATTCCTATAAACACAAAATCTACCACAACTAAATCATAAAGTAACAGAAAACCTGAATTGATCTATAACTAATAAGGAGACTGAATAATGAAAACTCTCCCAAAGAAAAGCCATCACCCAGATCTGATGGCTTCACTGGCGAATTCTACCAAACATTTAGAGATCTAATATCATCTTTCCTCTCCTCAAACTTTTCCAAAAAATTGAGGAGGAGGGAACACTTCCCAAGCCATTCTACGAGGCCAGCATTACCCCGATACTGAAGCCAAAGGAGCCTCCTCAACAAACAAACAAACAAACAAATGCAAACTACAGACCAATTTCCCTTATGAACACTGGTGGAAAAACCCGTAACAAAATACTAGCAAACTTTATTCAGCAGCACATTGAAAGGCCTGTAAACCATGAACAAGTGGGATTTATTTCTGGGATGCAAGGATGGTTCAACATATGAACATTGATCAATGTAATACACAATATCGACAGAACGAACGGAAAACAGCACAGTACACGATCCTCTACAATTGCTGCTGAAGCAGCCTTTGACAAAATACATGTTTTTCATGATAAAAAAACACTCAAACTAGGAATAGAAGGAAACTACCTCAACATAGCACAAGCCATATATGCAAACCCACAGCAAATATCATACTCAAAGGCAGAACACTGAAAGCTTTTCCTCTAAGATCTGGAACAAGACAAGACAAGGATGCCCACTCTCACTCCTTCTATTCAACATAGTACTAAAGTTCTAGCCACAGGTATTAGGCAAGAAAAAGAAAGGTCATGCAAATTGGAAAGGAAGGAGTAAAACTATCTCTGTTCACAGATGACATGACCTTATATGTAGAAAACCCTAAAGATTCCACACGTGCACACAAACTCTTAGAGCTAATAAACGAATTCAAAGCAGGATACAAAGTCAACACACAGAAATCAGTTGCACTTTTATACACTAACAATGAACAATCTGAAAAGGAAATTAAGAAAATTCCATTTACAATAGCACCAAAGAGAATATAATACTCGGGAATTAACCAAGGAGGTGAACAACTCACACAATGAAAACTACAAGAGGTTGCTGAAAGAAGTTAAAGGAGGTGTAAATATAAGGGAGACACAGCCCATGTTCAGGGACTGGAAGACGATGTTGGTAAGACGTCAGCACTGTATTACCCATAGCAACCCACAGTTTCAATGCAACCCCTACCAAAAGCCCAATGACATTTTTTGCAGAAACAGAAAAACCCATCCTAAAATTCATACGGACTCTCAAAGGACCCAAAATAGCCAAGACAATCTTGAAAAAGAACAAGCTAGATGGCTCACATTTTATGATTTCAAAACTTACTACAAAGCTACAGTAATTAAAACAGTGTGGTACTGGCATAAAGACAGACAACATAGACCAATGAAACAGAAGAGATCGCCCAGAAATAAACCCTCCTATTTATGGTCAAATGATTTTTGACAAGGGTGCCAATGGGGAAAGGACAGTCTTTTCAACAACTGGTACTGGGAAAACTGGATATCCACATGCAAAAGAATGAAACTGGATCCTTACTAACACCATATACAAAAATTAACTCAAAATGGATCAAGAACCTAAATGAAAGACCTGAAACTATAAAACTCTTAGAAGAAAACACAGGACAAAAGCTTCATGACACCGGATTTGGCAATGATTTCTTGGCTATCACACCAAAGGCACAGGCAACAAAAGAAAAAAACAAATTAGACTTCATGAAAATATAAAAATTTTGTGCATCAGGGGCTGGCTCCGTGGTCGAGTGGTTAAGTTTGCGTGCCCCGCTGCAGTGGCCCAGGTTTTCACTGGTTTGGATCCTGGGCGCGGACATGGCACCACTCGTCAGGCCATGTTGAGGTGGCGTCCCACATGCCACAACTAGAAGGACCTGAAACTAAGATATACAACTATGTACCAAGGGGCTTTGGGGAGATAAAGCAGAAAAAAAAATTTGTGCATCAAAAGACAATATCAACAGAGTACAAAGGCAACCCACAGAATGGGAGAAAATATTTTCAAATCATATCTGACAATAGTTTAATATCTAGAATATATAGAAAACTTCTAAGACTCAACAAGAAACCAACCTGATTAAAAAATGGGTGAAGGACTTGAATAGACATTTCTCCAAAGATGATATACACATAGCCCATAAGCACGCGAAACGACGCTCAACATCACGAATCATAAGGGAAATGTCAATCAAAACTACAATGAGCTACCACCTCGTACACCTTAGGATGGCTACTATCAAAACAAGAGAAAACAGCAAGCGTTGGCGAGGATCTGGGGAAACTGGAGGCTGCACACTGTTGAGAATGTAAAATGGTATAGCCACCTTTGAAAACAGTTTGAAGGTTCCTCAAAAAGTTTACAGTAGAATTACCATATGATTCAGCAATTCCACTTCTGGGTATATACTCAAAAGAATTGAAGGCAGGATCTCAAAGAAATACCTGTACACCAATGTTCACAGCAGCATATTCACAGTAGATAAAACAGAAGTAATACAAGTGCCCATTGACAGATGAATGGATAGCAAGTTTTCAGTATTAAAATTGTTTTTTTTTTTTTTTTTTTTTTTTTACAGCACAGCAATTAAAAGAATCTACAGCTACCAAAGTCTGCAAGACTTCTGTGGAAAGGATTCTTAATCACAGTTTCTGTAGAATTTTACACACTCGTTTTTGATCACCAAGAGCACAGAATTTCTCATGCATGTTTGTATCGCCAATGGCTAGTGTAGCCTGACATATTTACACACTTTAATCTTCCTCATCTAATCAAATCAGCTTTGACTTAGCCCATTTATATTTAAAAAAAAAAATAGAAAAAAACTAAAAACAGACTTGATTTCCTTCTGAAAATTGTTATGTAAACGCTTTTGTTCAATTTAAACATCACGAGTTATATAAAGTCGTCCCTGAGATCTTCCCCCCATGGATAATGCTTTCTGACAATGTCAGCTGGTTTTTCCACTTGGAATTGGCTCCTGTGATGTTGCAGGGCTGCTTTAACCACCTCTCGGTGTCTCAGCTAAGGATGCCTGTCTCACTTCCACCCGGAAATCCAGCACCACATGATGGAATTTTATTCGGCCTTAAAAAGGAAGGATATTCTGACACATGCAACGTGGATAAATCTTGAGGACACTTTGCTAAGTGAAATGAACCAACTGCACAAATGTATGATTCCACTGTATGAGCTACTCAGAGCAGTCAAGATCCCAGAGACAGAAAGTAGAGTGTTGGTTGCCAGGGGGAGGGGGCAATGGGGAGTTATCGTTTAACAGGTGTAGGGTTTCAGTTTTACAGGATGAAGAGTTATGGAGATAGATGGTTGCATGACATTATGAATGTATCTAACGCTACCGAACAGCAAACTTAAAAATGGTTAAGATAGTAAATTTTATGTTATATGCATTTTACAATGAAAAAATTGAGAAAACCCCACAAATTGATTATCTTACAATTCTGGAGGTCAGGATCCAAAATGAGCCAGCAAGGCTGCATTCTTTCTGGAGACTGGAGGAGAGAATCCGCGTCTTTGCTTTTTCCAGCTTCGGAGGCTGTCTGCATCCTTCGGCTTGTGATCCCCTTCCAGCGATGGCGTCACTCCAACCTCTGCCTCTGGGAGCACATCGCCTCCTTGCCCTCCACTTCCTCTCCAGATGGCCTGCTCTGTGCACCGCCTGCCTCCCTCTTATAAGGAGCCTCATGATCATGTCGGGCCCACCTCATAATCTAGGAGACGCTCCATCTCAAGAGCCTTAATTTAATCACACCTGCAAGTCTTTTCGCCGTGTGAGGAAACATTCACAGGCTCAGGCTTAGGACGTGAGCATCTTTGGGAAGCCATTATTCTGTCTACCACAACTGCCTACAGAAATACTCACATGAGCGTGCAAGTGTGTGGGGGCAAGGACTTCAAATACTGAGAACAAGGAGACAGCCTAATGTCTGACAGTAGGCTTATGGTTAAACAACGATGTAGACATTCTATAGAACAGTACGCAGCCATAAAAAGAAAGAGCTAGATGACATGGAAGGATATCCATGGCATGTTTTTGAATGAGACAAATTTCAGAAATTCATAACTCAGTTGTTCAAAATATTTTCAATGTCTACCATGTGCCAGGAGCTGGGAACACAGCAGCAAATTAAACAGGAGGAGTTTATATTCCCTTTCCATATAAAAACTGTATACAGAGATACCTGTGCGCATGGAAAACCAAAGTCTCTTCTGGAACATAAAGACTAATATGTTCACAGTGAGTCTCACAGGAGAGGAAGAGCGGAGAGTGAAAGTGTGAAGATTCGCCCTTCTTTGGATGTTTTCATATTTTTTTTTTTTAACAAGCATTTATTGCTCTGCTAAAAAATTAACCTGAACTGAGTTACAGTGATCAGGACAAATTATCTGTTATGTCTAATCCCATTTCGTAACGATAAAACCGTACCATTTGTAAAACAGAAAGAAGGAAGGAAGAAAAGGGAGGGAAGGCAGGAGAGAGGATGGAAAATGAGAAAGGAGGGCGGGAAAGAGGGAGCAACAGAAAGGACAGCTGATTCGTGTTAACTTGGAAGAAGCGAGGCTGGTGGGGCGCTTAGCCAAGCCTCTCGTGGAGCACAGTGTCCCTCCTCCCTCCCCCCCCCCCCCCCCCCCCCCCCCCCCCCAGGGAACTGGCAGCTCCTCCAGATACAATTCTTTCTAGCCTCTCCAACAGCACGCGGCCCTGCGCCTGTATGGGAGGTGAGGAGTGACATACTGTCGACAAGCCAAGTTGCAGACGGAGAGGTGGAGAAGATGCCGAAACAGGAGAAGCAAGCATCAGGCTGGGGGTTATCTTCGACCTCACAGGGCAACAGGCAGGCCTGCCAGTCTCAGTTCTACACCAAGATTGTCTCGCCTCCTTTTCACCATTGCAGCTCATGGTCTGGTCCTTCCCAAGCCCCTGGAACGTCCTAGTTTCCCGGAAGCTCAGGTTCACAGTTTGAGGAAGTGGGTGGAAATGCCAGGCCATTTATTTCCTCCTTGGTGGTCCCCAAGATGAACTTGAGGTTCACTGCTTCTTTAACCTGAATCTCAACTTCCGAGCTGGCCTTCCTGCCCTCTGCATGTGTCTCTGGGGCTGTGATGGGGCCATGGGTTGCAGGGAAAACAGGAGGGGGTGAGGCCTGGGGACCCTCAAACCCAGGCAACATCATCTGAGACTCATAGACCTCAATTCCCCTGACAAATACTGTCTCAAAATCGCACACCTGGCAAACAGGCTGTCTGGGAACACTGCCCAGGAACAAACAAAATGAGCTGGTATCTTTTCGTTTTACTCTTAGTTCTTACTGTTCTAGGAAAAAAAGATTGGACTTGAGTATCTGAAACATTCATGTGTTTTACTCAGAAAACAAGGAATCTCTGATTTTCTTGGGGAAGAGTGAAAGTTGTCACTCTCAAGCATAGATTGAAACAGGGTAAATATAATTTCAGTTCTAATTGTCTCTTTGAACACCTACTTCATCCTTCCGAGACCTATAGTTGGACAAAATTAACACTGCTCCCAAAGTGTAGTTTGATCGGCCTGCCAGGCCATCTGTGACCTGTCCCTGCCCCTTACTGCTCTGTCCTCCTCTCCTCCCTTCCCCCTCATGCACATTCTGGCATGTTCCTGCCCCAGGACCTTTGTACTTGCTACTCCCTCTGCCTGGAACACTCCTCCCCAAGATGTCCTCAGGTTTTCCTCTCTCCTTCAGGGCTCTGCTCCAATGTCACCTTCTCAGGGAGCTTCCCTGACCGCCTTCTTTAGAATTGCAAGCCCTCTCCTGTCCCAGCCCTCCCCACCCCCTTCCTCACTTTACTTTTGTCCATAGCATGTGTCACTTTCAAATAGATCATTTCTTTATTTTGTTACTGTCTACCCCTTTTTAAATGTAAACCTCACAAGGGCAGGGATTTTTGTCCCTTTGTTTCCCATTGTCAATCCAGTCCTGGAATAATTATTGAATCTGAGTCTTTATAGGGGAGTTCTGCATTATGTATCCAAAATCTCATAAATATGCTCATGATTCCACCAGCTATTCCACACCGAGGAATTTATCCCGGGGACGTGATCACAGATGTGTGCAAAGACAGTTAGAAATGTTACAAAAGCAAAACACTGGAAATAAGAAGAGCTGACATTTAATTAGCACTTCCCATGTGCCAGACCCTGTTCTGAACATTTTACGCACATGAACTCTTTAAACCTCACAACAACTCTATAACCCACCTGTTATTATCTGGATTCTACACTCAAGGAAACAGGCAGACGGACTGAAGAGTATGTAATATAGCTGAGATTTGACTGGTGTGTCTGACTCAAAAGCCTATATTCTTAACCCCTCTGTGGGTTAAATAATCTATGCTGCAACCATACTGAGGCGTTCAATGCAACAATTTGAAGTGATGGTGCAGACATGGGGTTTTTTGGTGGGGAGATGGGGTACACGGACCCCCAAAATTATATACAAATTGTGTTCTCATAAACACTGCTGCCAAGAAGACGGTTTTATTAGATTCTCAAAGACGTCCAGGAACCAGGGTTGTAGAATAACACTCCTACATAAATAAATTCATGTAGGGGCAGCCCAGTGGTGCAGCAGTTAAGTTCACCTGACCCATTCCGGAGGCCCGGGGTTTGCTGGTTCGGATCCCGGGTGCGGACATGGCACTGCTTGGCACGCCATGCAGTGGTAGACATCCCACATATAAAGTACAGGAAGATGGGCATGGATGTTAGCTCAGGGCCAGTCTTCCTCAACAAAAAGAGGAGGATTGGAGGCAGATGTTAGCTCAGGGCTAATCTTCCTCAAACAAAAAAAGTTAAAAAAATAAATAAATAAATTCATGTGAACATATCCTACATGTGGGTTGTCACTGTTGTTTTTAGCACAGACTTTACAAAAAAATGATTTTTAGCTTCTGTCCTTCCACACAAGCTTTCCTCTTCTTGCCCCCAAACCACATTAACAACCTGGAATGGCACCATGGAAGAATCTTTAATGACTTGGCAAGACCTTCATGACATATAGTTAACTGCAAAAAGTAGGTTTCTAAAATACATATATATTATGACCACATTTTCATTAAAAAATCATACGTACTTATATGCACAGCAAAAGGGCTCAAATAAATAGCTTATATGTTAACAGTTGTCATTTCTGGGTAATGGAATTATAAGTGTTTTAAAATTTCTTTTTTGGTCTTGTCAAAATTTCTTTTTGGTCTTTACATTTTTTTGCAAGAATATGAATTAGTTTTGTAATTAAACTTTTTTTTAAGAAAAAGGCAGCCTTGGGGAAGATAAGTTGGTAGCAGCTATCAAAATTTTAAGGGTACATATCTTTTGATCCAGCAATTCCATTTCTATGCATGTATTCTACAGAAATCCTCGCACGTGAGCCCGAATGTAAATCCAGTGACATTCACCCAGCATTGCGAAAATTTGTCAAAAGCCCAAACCCTTCAGAGCAGGGGAGTAGTTAAATAAGATATATCTCCTCTCCATTTTATAAAAACTTTGCAGCTGTTAAAAAGAAAAAAAGCCAAGGTAGATAGATCTCTGAGAAGAAATAGATAAAAAAGTTACAGAAGAGAAGGTGTCGTTGGTCCGCCGGCACATAGTGCTGTAGGGGCGCGCAGGTGCGGGCAGGGGCCTGGAGGGAGGCCGCGGGTGTTGCCGGCAGTCACCTCCCAGGAAGGCCCTGGGAGCTGGGCGGGACGGCGTGGGAGGTGATGCGGAGGGACCTGATGTTTTGTTCTGGATTATCTGAGTCTTTTGCAATTCTGTACATGCATGAACACAGTATTATTTATGTAATCAATTTAAAAGCACCCAGTAAAAATATGAAAGAGTTTTAAAAGAAAAAAGCCTCCAAATTGCAAAATGCTTCCCCCCCCCACCCCCACCCCCTCCCCCTCCCCCTTTGGGCTGCTCAGGGCTCCGTGTCCAAGCTGACAAGGATCTCAGGAAGGGCCGTGGATGTCGGTTACCGTCAGGATTAGAACAGGCTGTCACCACAAGGGGTGGATGGTTGTGTAAGCCGTGGTGCAGCCACCCAGCAGCCTCGTAGGCCCTGAGCAAGAACGGTGGCCGGGAGGATCTTGGGACAGTGCGGACACTGTGACAAAAGTCGAGCAGGGAACTGCACGTGCTCTGCGGAGGCCACGTGCCGGGTGAAATGCGCATGCCCAGGAAAGGGGGTGGGACCACAGCCGGCTTTGCTCGCCAGGTGGGGTTATGTTATCTTGACCGAACCTGTTTCTCCCTGGGACTTGCTCATCGCAGTACTGAAGCCGCGAACCCGCAAGTCGTCTGGGCTCCCACTCCCCATATTCAGTGTCCCCCCATCCTCTTGGCTCCCTTCACTTTTCATCCCCTGCTGCTCCCCTGTCCCAGGCACCTTGGTCTCTGGCCTCCGTTATCGTGGTGGCCTGCTACCAGGTCCCCGAAAGGCCAGCCCTCCCTGCCCTGTTCCTGTCTGTCTGTTCTCTGCCCACAGCCTGCCCGGCCGACCTTTGAGAAGGGTAGCTAGATGGTATCACTGCCCTGTTTCCCCAGGGCTTTGATGAGATCTCCAGGCCCTGAATGACCCGGCCCTGCAGCTACTTCTCACTTCCTTCTCTTGGTCCCTTCCTGTTCTGGCCACACTGGCCTTTCTAACTGTTTCCCACCCGGGGACTCTGCTCTCCCCCGACCCCTCCTCCATGTGCCTGGCTGCTCCTTAGGCTCCCCAAGGGCCAGGCTGAAGCGCCCCCACCGCTCTCCCCCAGAGTCTCTGTCACATCAGCCGGTTTGTCTTCTTCATGGTTCTATGCTTATCTGAAATCTTCATTTCTTCTACTTGTTCCCAGTCTCCCCCACTGGGCAGCATTGTTCAAGGGCTTACCATGTGCTGGGCATTACCTGAAGCAGTTTACGTAGAATCCATTTAGTGTTTCTCAAAACCCTACAAGATAAGTATGATTTTGACCCCCATTTTACAGATGAGGAAAGTGAGGCACAGAGGTGAGCAGCTTGCCCCCAAGTCAGGCAACTCTAAAGTGGCAAAGCTGGGCCAGCCTGTGGTTCACGCACTCTGCTTCCATGGCCTGGGGTTCGCTGATCCCAGCTTTTACTGCCTGTGGCAATCTGGGGACCTGATTTGATCTGTTTTTTCCCGCGTCTATGATGGAACAGACTTAACTGACCGTGTTGTGCTTTTTGTTGACTTTCAAAATATTGGATGCATGAGCTCATTCCCCTTATGTAATTCTCAACAGGGTCCGCTGCACACAGGGGATCAGCCCTAACACCTGTGGAATTGAAACTCTGGCAGCGCCTCTGGTTGCAAAAAATAGGGGACTGAGGGCCTCTTTGGGTTCTATTTTTATTAAAACCCCGTTAACTTGTTTCTAGCCGAGCAATTAAAGTGTCGAGGCTGATGCTCTGCGGGCTGTGGAGGAGGTGCCTTTTTAAAGCGAGCGGCTGTTCAAGGGCAGAGAATTTTCTTTGCAAAAGGACCCTCGGAGGTTGAGGTCTCCAACTTGTTCTCAGCCCCAAGGTGGGCTTTCTTAGCAGATAATCCAGCAACATCCTCTGCAGCTGGTTGTGAGTTAACTGAGGTTGAGGATAACATCATTTCCTGTCTACTTTTTTTTTTTTTTTGCCTGATTTTTGTAACTTGAAACCAGTTTAAAGGCTTCCAACCAGCTGCAGCAAATGTTAATTCCTTTTACACCTTGTAGAAGTTTCAGCACCGCCCAGGGTGCAGGCACGGAGGCCAGGTGTGAAGTTTCACTGGCAGAGCTGTGGAGATGCGTTTCTCTCTCTATCTTGGCACCTTGAAATCAGCCAAACCCGTGTGAGCAGGCCGTGTCCTCGTTCCAGAGCAGGGTGGGCGCGCCCCGCTGGCTGTGGGGTGCCCCCATGCAGGACTGTGCACCTTCCCTCGGGACACATTCTGGAACTGGACAGCTTGCAGTTGCCCCGTTCATTAGCACAGCATCCCCGGGGATTCAGTAGGTCTGGGTGGGGCTGGGGATTTGCATTTCTAACAAATTCACAGGTGGTGCTGATGCTGCTGGTCTGGGAATCCCATTTTGAGAGCCGCTGCTGTAGGATTTTGCTTAAATGTCACTTCCCCTGGAGGCCCTCCCTGACACACATGTACACGCCCTGACCGGGGAGCTGCTCCTGCCATAGGCTCTCAGGCAATCTGTATGGCCCCTCCTGGGCTCTTGCTTGTGGTGATTTAATAACGCCCCCCAGCCCACCATCAGCTCATGCACAGGGCTGGGTCTATTGTATTCACCCCTCAAAGTATCTGGCCCCTGCTTCCTCCCCGCACCTCATCTTCTGTCACTCTCATCCCTGCCCTCCACTCTCCTGCCACCCAGGTCTGCTTTCCTTCCTCAGAACAGGCCAAGCCACAGATCTCACCTTTTCCTGCCCCAGGGCCTTGGCACTTGCTACCCTCACTGCCTAGAACATTCTTCCCTGGGCTCTTCACCCAGCCAGCTCCACATTCCTACTCAGAGAGGCCTTCCCTGAACATGACATTTAAAGAAGTTCCCCGCTAGCTGTTCCCTTCCCATGCCCTTTAATTCAAGTCCCAGATCTTGTCACAATCAGATATAATCCCCCTTTACAATGCAAACTCCATGAGGGCAGGGAGGGGTGACATTCCACTCCCCACTGTAGACCCCGTGCTCAGCACTGGCACAGAGCAGACCCTCATCTGAGGAGCGAATGGACAGGATTTGTTTCTGCTTCAGTGACAGCCACAGTGGAGGAGGCCAGAAACCAGACAGGCTCTTCCTTCCGCACCCTCCCCTCCATCAGGCTCGCCATCAGCCGTCCAGCATCCAGCGCTTGGTTTTGAGTAGGGGGTGGGGCAGGGATGGAGGAGGCAGGGGAGTTGTTGGAACAGCCAGAGTTGCAGATTAGACACACGGAATCAAACGCCGGAGGGCTGCACTGTGTTCTGCCAACTGAGATAGCCAGAGGAAGCAGGCCAAGGGGCCTTGGGGCAGGATGCCACGCAAAGGGACTTTTCCAAAATAGCAACTTGCAATCTCAGGAAGGAGCATGAATCGCCCATGACATGAGCAGTGTTTTGATACAGAGAGAGGAGTCCTATTTAGATTGCAGGTCATGGTTCTGTGACACAGGCATAGCTTGGGCCAGTTTTCCCAAAGGATTCGCTCAGGCCTGATGGTGTGGTGATGCTTGTGGAGGCTGTGTCAGAAGGACCAAAACGGAAGAGATGCCTGGTAGTGTGGGGCAAGAGGGCTGCCCGTGGCCCCTGGCCGGGCTCTGCCGCTCCCTGGACAGTACAGCCGAGCATTAAGAGCTTGGCCTTCAGAATCAGCTGGACCTGGGTTCCAGCCCTGGGCTCAGCACTTGTTGCTGTGTGACCTTGAGCAGTTACTTGTTGCTGTGTGACCTTGAGCAGTTACTTGACCTCGATAAGCCTGTCTCTTTCTCAGGAAAATGAGGGGAAACGGTAATTTATCTCTTGGGGTTGTTGTGAAGAGTAAATGGGGTAATGCATATAAAGCCGGTGTCACAGTGCCTGGCACAGAGTAAGCACTCAGTAAACAATAGCTATTATTAGCTATAACACTTAAAAATTTAAAAAAATTTCTAATTGTGGTAAAAACCATAAAATTTACCATGTTGATCACTTTTAAGTGTACAGTTCAGCAGTTGTGCAAAAGATCTCCAGAATTTTTTCATCTTATAAAACTGAAACTCTATGCCTTTGAACAACTCCCCATGCCTCCTCCCCCGGCTCCTGGCAACCAGCATTCTACCTTCTGTTTCTAAGAGTTTGACTACTTTATATACCCCATGTAAGTGGAATCATACAGTATTTGTTTTTCTGTGACTGGCTTATTTCTCTTACCATAATGGCCTCAAGGTTCATCCACGTTGTAGCATGTGTCAGAATTTCTTTCGTTTTCTGAATAATATTCCATTGTATGTATATACCATTCATCCATTCATCCATTCTCCATCCATCCATTGATAGCCGCTTGGGTTGCTTCCAGCTCTGGGCTGTTGTGAATAATGCTGTGATGAACACGGGTATGCAAATATCTCTTTGAAATCCTGCTTTCAGTTCTTTTGGACATATACCCAGAAGTGAAATTACTGGATCCATATGATAATTCTATTTTTACTTTTTTGAGGAACATTCATACTGTTTTCTATAGCAGCTGTACCATTTTACATTCCCACCAACACTGCACAAGGGTTCCAATTTCTCTGCATCCTCGCCAACCTTCCTTTTTCTTTTTCTGATAGTGGCTATCCTAATGGGTGTGAGGTAATATCTCACTGTGGTTTTGATTTACATTTCCCCTAATGGTTAGTGATGTTGAGCATCTTTTCATGTGTTTGTTGGCCATTTATATGTCATCTTCGGGGAAATATCTATGTAGTCTTTTCCGCAGTTTTAATTGGGTTGTTTTTGTCTTGTTATAGGTTCTTTATATATTCTGAATATTAACCCAATATCAGATATATGATTTGCAAATATTTTCTCCCATCCCGTAGTTTACCTTTTTACTCTGTTGATCATGGCCTTTGATGCGCAGAAGTTTTTACGTTTGATATAGTCCCATTTGTCTGTTTTTGCTTTTGTGGTCTGTGCTTTTGGTGTCATATCCAAGAAATCATTACCAAACCCGATGTCATGAAGCTTTTCCTCTACGTTTTTTTTTCTAGGAATTGGATAGTTTCAGTCCTTATGTTTAGGTTTGTAATCCATTTCGAGTAGTTTCGTCTATGGTGTTAGATAAGAGTCCAGCTTTGTTCTTCTCTAGTAATACTTTCATACTGAGGGATTTCTATTCCCTCTTTGTGCCTACTTTCTCTTCTTTTTTAAAAAAAATAGGTTAAGAACTTTTCTATTCATCAAAAGATACTACAAAGATAATTCAGACACAAGCCACAAACTGGGAGATTTTTTGCAACACAGTAACTGACAAAGGATTAGTATCCAGAATACTCTCAGAGATCAGTAAGAAAAAGACAAATGATCTAGTAGAAAATGGGCAAGACATATAAACAGGCATTTCACAGAACAGGAAGCACGAGTGGCCAATGCACATATAAAAAAATAACCTCATTAGTGCTCAGGAAAATGCAAGTCAGCATCTCCAAGAGGTGTCATTCTATCCCCGTTAAATGGGCAAAAATTAAGAAATGTAATAATGAGGATTCTTAGACATAGCTGGTGGGAGAGCAAATTGGGACATGTTGGCACTCTCTCGTGAAGTTGAGCACCCACAGACTCCACAAGCCAGCAATTTCACTCTTGGGTGAAACTCACCCCAGAGAAACTCTTCAATAAATGATTCAGATGGGCGTAAGAATGTGCACAGTGAGACTGTTTGTCATAGAAAAAAAGCCTGGAAACCAACAGGCATCCAGTGATGAGAATGCTGATGGAAACTGTGGCAGGTGCCCACAGTAGAATGTCACTCAGCAGTACAAATGAGTTGCAATAACATGGTTGAAAGTTAAAACATAAAATTGAGTGAAGGCAGCATGGTATTATTTGTTCAAAGTTCAAAACCAAATCAAAATAATATGTTCATTAGATATGTAAAGCAAGGGGCTAATAAATATAAAACCCAGGACAGTGGTTACCCTGGGGGCGGGGGCAGCAGGGGACCTGTGCAGAAGGAACACAGATGTATTGATTATGTTCTAGAATCTAAATGAGTGGAGTTCATGGGTGTTCATAGAACCAGAACACTTCCTAATCTAAAGATATGTTACATATATCCTTTTACATGTATTAAATGAAACATGATAAAAAGTGTTTTTAAACAGACTGTAATAGTTAATCCTTTTGGGCCCCTTCAGCGCTAAGCTATTAGCTAGCAGCTCCCAGTTTGGGGAGACTTGATGAGAAACTGTATTACTCCATCATCTGCTTATTTGGGGAAGAATTTGGGAGGAACAGGCATGTCGCTGCCTTTGAAGCCTCCAGAACAAATGCTGGGCACAAAACCCAGAGTGGAGGCTGGCGGTTGGTGAGAGGAGGCACAAGGCAAGGTCCCGGAGACAGGAGGAGAGAACTCGGATGGCAAGCTGTGGCTGACCCAGCTCCCACGACTGGGAAAACTGTTTGGCCTGCCCCTTCCTGCACTTTGGCCCAAGTCAGGCAGGGCATGAGTGGGCCATCAGGCAGACATTGACCGTCCATTACATTTCTAGAAGGGAAGAGAGGCAGTATCACACAAAGGAGTCCCACAGAGAGTACTATCAAGAAGTCACCCCATGTTAGTTCTCTTGCTTTGGCTTCCCAGCGTTAATGACCATCTCAGGGGCCTGAAGACATGACCTCTTTCTTGAGAGATTTATTCTGCAACGTGGGTCCCCGAAGGACCTTGCCACATCGTGTGGATGACATTGAGGGAGGCAGGTATGCCTGAGCTGTAATTAAGCCAGGCAACACATTCATTTGCATTTAACTCAGCAAATATCATTCTCAGGATAGACCCATATACAGTAACCTGAGACTTTTTCCCCCTATAGTATGTTTTATTTGCAGTGGCAGGAAAGCCTTATAAAATCACTATGGTCTATAGAAATAATAGTCTTTCAAAACAGATGGGGTTTTTCCATTTTTATTGATTTCTTTTAAAAATGCCTTAAAAATTGGAGAACTTGGGACTGGCCCAGTGGCATAGGGGCTAAGTTCGTGTGCTCTGCTTTGGTGGCCCAGGGTTTGAGGGTTCGGAACCTTGGGTGCAGACCTACACATCACTCGTCCAGCCATGCTGTGGCGGCAACCCACATACAAAATAGAGGAAGATGGGCACAGATGTTAGCTCAGGGAAAGTCTTCCTCAAGCAAAAAGAGGAAGAATGCAATCCATGTTAGCTCAAGGCCAATCTTCCTCACCCACCCCCGCCCCCCAAAAAATTGTAGAACTTGATTTTCACTGCTGGCCATACATGAACATGATATGTATCATGTTATATAGAGAGCTTCCCCTAAAAATCTTTGAAATGATCTGGAAATTCAGCCAGTAGAATCCTCTGAAATGTTGAACAAGGTCTGAGCCAGCTCAAAACCTGAGAAAATACTTCCTGAACTGCCCAGTTACTTGAAAAGCAGCACGTTACTTAACATTTATCTGGAGTCTTGGATAAACAAGTGAAGATGAAATGCTAAATTAGAAAATGACAGTGTCTTTTGAAAAGTTTTTAAAATGTTTTGTTCCTGAACCTAAGAGAGAGCCAGGTGCCAAGCCCTCGTGCCCATTAAGATAGGGCCACCCTCTGAGAACAACTCTTGCCATCTCTCCATCCGACGACTCTGGCAATGCCACCTTTTAATACTAGTTTCTGTCTCCAGTCTTTCTTCAAGCATCGAAATGCATTCTCAGCACACTTTTCCTTCAATAAATCACACCATTCTGGTCTCCCTTGTCTCACTTGTTGACTTGAATCTACACCCCTTAGCGATTCATTTGCTTTTCTGCATCCAAAGACGAAACACCGTCCTCAGGGAAGAATTTTAGTTGCCCAAAGGGAGCCATGCAAATCATGTTGGAATCGAAACCTCTCTCTCAAGGGTGATACAGCAGCAGAGAATGTCATAAAGATGTAAAACTCTGGCCTTTTTCTGATTGGCCATTGGTGGAGAAGTTTGTGAGGATTAGCTGGTTCTGTGTGCTCCCTTCACGGATTCTGAAACACGACAGTTCCTAGGCACTATTTTCAGAGCTGCGCTGACACTTGTTAATAATGTTGGTGTATAAAGCTGTGATCATTTTAAACGCATTTAGACACAAAGAAAATTAGCTAGTATGTGCCAGAAGGGAAAGGGAGAAATCAAGTGACTGCGATCAGAGAGAGAGAGAATGCTGAAAGGTTTAAGGAAAATCAGAGGCCTTTTTCTGTCAGATGCAAGTACTAGGGAAAAAGTTTAATTTTCAGGTGAAAAGCAAATACTCTCCCTCCTTGATGAGGCCACCTGCAGCTTGCTCCTGGGCAAGGCCTCACAGGCCCCTAGTTGGCCCCAGTTACCCACCTCAGTGCAACCACTAAGCTTACCATCTGAAATTAACGTAGGGAAGACTCTGATGCTCTGTTTCGCTTTCAAAATCGATTGCCCCACAAACGCAATTTAGGATTTTGGATTAGATTCAGGGACAGGAAAAGGACATTAGAGGAAAATCTGGTGAAATCTGAATAAAGCCTGTGGTTGGTTAACAGTGTTTGATAAAGGTACCACGATGACGTAAGATGTCAGGGAAAGGTGGGTGACCGGTACACGGGAACTCACTGTACTATCCTGGCAACTGTTCTGGAATCTGAAATTATTTCCAAAGTTTAATGAGCTGATTCCCCTTTAGTTGACTTGACTCTGATCTCTGACGAGCACACACAGAAGGGAGACCTCTGGTTTCCTGGGGCGGCCTCATTCGTCCCTTCCTTTAGACCACACGCAGGTGCACCCAGGAAGCAGGATGCTGTGTCCCAGAGCGAGGTTGCTTGGCAAGCAAGCTGTGTCTGGTGGCACCAGTCTCCTTTGATTAGCTGGGCAGAAATGCAGAAGCCTGGAAAAGTCAACAAAATGAGCTCAGGCTTGTCACCTGTGTCACTCACTTGCTCTCAGTAACAGGGTGACTATACATTTTCTCAGGCTGGCCCTTGATTCCCTAAACATTTACTGCTCATTAAGGCTGGGACCTTTATTCCTCATTCAAAATGGTAATATCAAGAGTTAGCGACAGAATTCCAAATTTGACACTTTTCTTTACGTTCGGAGCACCTAATTGTCTTTTAAAAATTGTTTCTATGTGTATTCAATATTAAAATTTTCAGTTTACCTATACTAGATAAGGGTTGTTGAAATTAAGATTCTTGGAGTGGGGGCCGGCCCACGGCCGAGTGGTTAAGTTCACGCGCTCTGCTTCAGCGGCCCAGGGTTTTGCCAGTTCGGATCCATCGGGCCATGCTGAGGCGGCATCCCACATGCCACAACTGGAAAGACCCATAACTAAAATATACAACTATGTACTGGGGGGATTTGGGGGAAAAAAAAAGATTCTTGGAGTAATGCTCATCCATCCTACATTTTGTTGAACAAGTTACTTTAAGTATCGATTTTTCTCTTCAACACAAAGGTATCTATTTTCAGAAACACCCATACGGACTCTGCAGTTATTTTCTTTTGCCAAGGTCAGTGGAAAATATTATATTTTCACTTAAAACAATTGTCCCAAGCATAAAGATGAAAAGCTCTCCTGGGATTTCCTGAAGGATGGAGAAACAAGCGAACAGACGAACAGACGAACCCAGAGTGAGACTGACTTCTGTAGTCACTCGATACTTCTGCATTCTAGCTTCACTACTTCAGACACAGTATTCCAGAAACTTCTCAGGTCCAGGGACGCTGAGCGATTAATGAGAAGCTCTGTAAGATGCTCAGAGATCTCTTAGGCAGAAGGTGAAATTTTTATTTAAAATAAGAAACAAATTACTTCTGCTACAGAAGCAGTGAGAAAATTCAAGACCAAACCACTGGGGTAGACGGACTTTTTAACAAACGGCGCTGGGATGGCGGAGCAGCCTTTTCCTGAGATGGGAGGGTTCGAGCAGAGAATGAACAAGATCTGATTTATTTTTGAATGAGACCACTCTGGCTACTATGGTGAGTCTGAAGCAGGTGGAGGGTGAATGCAGGGAGGCGACTGGGAGGTGAGCACAACCACCCAGGACAGGAGTGGAGGTGAGACATAAGCGGTCAGATTCTGCAAATGATTTGAAGGTAGACCCAAAAGATGCGGCGAGTAAGAGGGCCAAGGAGGACACCTAGGCTTTTGTCCTGAGCAACAGGGAAGGATGGAGCTGTCAAAAAACTGAGATGACAAAGATTATAGGAGCAGACTGTGAGGGTGAGATAAGGGGCTCAGTTTTAGCCATGTAAGGTCAGAGGTCAAAGTGGAAATGTCAAGCAGGTGGTTGGATACAGGTCTGGAGCTGGAGCTAGAGATGGAGTTTGAGAGTCATCAGTATATACACGGTATTTAAAGCTTGAGGCTGGGGCAGATCCCCTAGGGAGTGAAAGTGGCTAGACGAGACCCAAGGACTGAGCCTGGAGCCGTCCAAGGTTCAGAGGTCACCTGGAGCCATCCAAGGTTCAGAGGTCAGGGAGAGCAGGAAGAACCAACCCAGGAGACCAAGCCTGCCCTACTCCTTCAGCAGCCCAGTGTCCCAGGGAACAACCTGAACACAGTGAGGTCTTTCGTATATAATTAAGGCCAGAGTACCTGGTAACAGAGGCTTTAAGGGGAAAGACACACATTTCCCCCCGTGCCTTTAAGAGAAGTTTGGTATTTGGGTCAATCTGTTGACACATTTGAAGGGACCAAATAGTAATCTGAAAGACTGTTTTTGGGGGGGGCTTGTGGGGGTGAGGGGTAGTAACTGACAGGCTTGAAGGCAAATTTGGAATGGGTTTCAAAAGCTATTTGTAATATAATCTGTTCAAAATTTAAAAAGGAATAAATTTTGCATGTGCATACTTACATATCCCCCGCATGTCTCCCCAGAGCAAATTTTTTTAATAAGAGAAAAATACGGCAGCAGCCTTAGGATTGACTTTATATAGAAAGCTATCTGTGTGGGGCCAGCCCAGTGGTGCAGCGGCTAAGTGCGCACATTCTGCTTCAGCAGCCCGGGGTTCGCCAGCTCAGATCCCAGGTGCAGACATGGCACCGCTTGGCAAGCCATGCTGTAGCAGGCGTCCCACATATAAAGTAGAGGAAGATGGGCACGGATGTTAGCTCAGGGCCAGTCTTCCTCAGCAAAAAGAGGAGGATGAGCAGCAGATGTTAGCTCAGGGCTAATCTTCCTCAAAAAAAAAAAAAAGCTATCTGAAAATAATGAATCCAACAATTAAATAATATGCTTTTCTCACTCTGACTATGAACTGCCTCCGGGGGCCCTGGCCATATGTCAATGCTGGGACAGCAGCAACGGAAGTCCCACTGTTCTGGGACACAGAGCATTCCTACAGAGAATGAACCTCATATTTATGAGTAGTGTGCAAACAAAAGAGCAGCTGCTAAACATGGATTTATTTGGGCATTATTGTCAAATATGATCAAAACCAAAACTCTCTGATGCTTCACCTGACCTCTGTAGTACTCGAGCCAAGAAATAGTACTTGTACAGAATGTACTCATGTGCAAAGCGGGTCATTTATTTAGCACCACGATCAAATTTTAAAAACATCGATTCCATCTTAAAACAGGCATTTTAAAAGCATTTCTGACGTTCTAAGTTTGCCTGGAGACACGTGCACCACCTGGATGGCTGAGCCCCTCTGTAACTTCCATGGCAAAGGCAATCTTCCCTGATGGTGGGAAGGTGGGAGGGCAGCAGTGGGTGCGGAGCAAGATGCCCTTCGAACGGTCCTGGGCGGCCTGGCGAACGCCCTTTCCACGTAGCCTGACCTCGAGGAGAAGCGTTTTCTGCTTGTTTAAACAGATTCTCCAGAAACAGTCAGGAATCCTCTATGTAACGATGTTGCAAACTTTACTGAAGAGAGAGCAAGCATAATCAAGGTCTCTTGCCCACCGGCATCTGTCATGTTGAGTTTCTCAAACAGGGCCCTTCATAACCAGCAACCCAAAGCCCTGCTCTCCGGATGTAACAAGGGCTGGTTAACACCCTTTAATAACTACTTTGCAACTCCAAACGACTCGCTGACAGCTTTTCTAGGGTGGGAATGGAGTAACTGCGCAGGTGCTCCAAAGATCTCGGAGACAACAACAAGCTCAGTTTAACCATTTCCATCTAGGTTAACTGCAGAGTTATATGAATTCCAGCTCATTAAGCCGAGGATTACAGACGAGGAAAGCAACGTCTTCTCTTTAGGAAAACCATGCCATTCGGCTGCCTTTCCCTGTTCCTTCTTTACGCTTGATTGTTTTTGGGAAGTGGGGTTACTCCCCACAGGCAGGTGGCAGGAGGTATTTACAGGTAAGACCAGGATCCTGCGAACGCTGTCCTTTGTGCGACCACAAGGAAGGTAAGGCAATTAAGCTCAAGAGAACATTTTGTGAACAGGCTAAGACGGCCCAATTTGTCCCTGTCCCTTGGAGCTAGTGAAACTGGACATCTGAGGCTGTCCAAACTCCCAGGCACAAGGAATCCCAGTCCAACTCTCTTGCGACGTATGTGCTAATGATCCTTATCCAGGAAGGGCTTCGATTTATCCTCTGCTGTGGGTTCCTGGGTTACGAGGCCTGGGCTGTGGGTCAGCAGGGTGGGAGCATCCTGGAAGACTCACAGGGCCAGGGACACCTTCCGGCATGTCCTTTCCTAAGCAGATGGTACCACTCCTGAGACGGCTGCAGGAAATAAGCCTCGAGAGGGAACGGGATTCTGGCCCTCTGCACGGCCAACCAGGCTCTTATCAAGGGCGCACAGGGGAAAGTCTACAAACGGAAATTCTGTGCTCGTCGGGCCTTCAGTCTTCCATGTCAGTGAATTTTCTCTTCTTGTAGTTCTGAACGAGGCTGGAAGCTGTGATCTGAGAAGCCTGCCCCTTCTCCCAGCCCTGAAAGTCATTCAGTCCTTTCTGCCCTGTCTGAAACAAGCCCCTCTCCATCTCGTCGAGCCTGGCTACCAGGGCCGAGGTGTCTTCGTTGTAAGCATTCTGGGAGGAGTCCATGATGCGGCGAAAACGTCCAATAAATGTCTGAAGAAGAAGAGAGTGAGAGAAAGCAGATCCATTTTTATCCCTCAACATTTAAATGGCACAAAAGGAGAGAATTTGGTCTCAGGACTCCATCAGGAGGACATCTGAGTCTACTCTACCACTCGAATAAATCATTTCACACTGCCAAGGCTCGATTCCCTTGTCTGTGAAATGGACTATTGTGAAAATCTGAGCAAGTGATATGTGTCGATCACCTAGCAAATGGCTGGCACAGTAAGCTCCTCAGAAAGTGCTACCCATTATTGTTATTAGTAACAAAGGCCACAATAATGTGCTGTGGTCACATGCAGACAGGTTTCAACCGAAGACTCCTGGCTGAATTGAATGCAGTTTCTGTTTTTTTCAGTCTGAGAGCAGGATGGAGACACATATGATCTAGGGGTGTCCACAGGTCTCAGAGCCCAGGCCACAAACCCCTGCTTCAGTTTCTTCAACTATCTCACAGTAACGTCACCTCATATATAAGCAACCCTAATCTACAGCACTTCAAAACAGAGATGGAAAAAGAAAACATATAACTCATTAAAAAAGGGCAGTATTCCAACTCAAGAACACGTCCTGGCAACGTTATAAGACAAATGGATTTTCCTCAGTTTTAGCTTGCTGTCCAAAAGAGTTTCCTAAGCTCAGACTGCCTACAGTCTGTGTACTGACTTCTTTTTCTGAATGGATACGACAAAGTTTTTCTTTACTATCTACATTAAAAGCAGCAGTATGTGTTAGGCCAAACAACCCTTGAAGCTGATAGAGGGTGTTTGCAAGGTCTGGGGAGCAAATGGGTTTTAAGCCAAAAGTTCTTATAAAGCTAAAAATGAAGAAGTAAAACAAGAGGTGGAGAGGACAGTTTCTTCTCTTATCAACAGAATAAAAAATGATTACCAAAAGTTAAAATAAGGTTATACTGTAAGGGATGGTAATATATGCATAACATTGTTTGGTCCATGGAAAATAATAGTAATAGTTACCATTCATTAAATGGCACTACATAATCTCACTACGACTCTAGAGTCCGGCACTATTATCACTTCCAGTTTACAGGGGAAGATTGATGCAGAGTGAGGTCAAGGAGGTTGACCAAGTCACACAGCTACTGCCTGGCAGAGCCAGCTCTCAACCCCGCAGCAAGGGAAAGGAGGAAATAACACATATATTTCCAAGAGGAACCCTCAGACCAGTCCTGGGGCTGGGCTGAGACTGTGTATCTAAGCGCCTGACACCTGTAATCAACCATCACTCCTTTCTTACTTCCAGGACTTCCTGCTGGTCCCAGCTCTTCGCCAGAATATATGAAGAGCAGCAGACAAGTCATACTTAAGTCTACATATGATTGGCAAATACAGTGTGACTGTAGACTGCCTGGGAATAATCATAAAGTAATTGTATAAATTATACAATTCCCTGGTAAGAGTGACGTCTGTGGCTGCCACGGCAGGCTCCCGAGACACGTGCAGTCCCACAGGTTCTCACATCAACTACTTGCCTGCAGGAGAGACTGGGAAATATCAGCATTCTCCGGGCTGTCAAAATGCAGGAGCTGGGAGCCAAACCCGTAGAAATGTGGCCCCATTTTGTGGAGGTCCACCACGTTGGCATCTGCACTGAACACGGTCCGCCAACCCTCTTGGTAGATCTTGGGAAGTTCCACAGAAAGGATCCGCCGCTTGTTGTCAAAAAGTCCTTTAGCCAGCCACAAGGGGAGTTCAAGCTTTGAGCCCTGCATCAGACAAGAGTGTAGATTTTAAAAACAAATAACATAGGGGCCGGCCCCATGGCCGAGTGGTTAAGTTCATGCACTACGCTTTGGCGGCCCAGGGTTTCACCAGTTCGGATCCTGGGTACGGACATGGCATTGCTCATCAGGCCATGCTGAGGTGGCGTCCCACATAGCACAATCAGAAGGATCTCAACTAGAATATTACAACTATGTAATGGGGGGCTTTGGGGAGACAGAAAAGACCAAGAAAAAGAAGACTGGCAATAGATGTGCCAATCTTTAAAATAAATAAATAACATAGCATGTGTGTGACAAAACGGAAATACACCTCGCCTCAGCAACACTGCCTGTTCTCTTTGGGAGACTGACTGACAAAGGCAGGAGATGTGGTTGTGATCTGAAGAAATGAATAGCTAGTGGGCTGAAGTTTTGTGTCATGAGGGAATGAAGAGAGAAAATGGATTTGTACAACAAAAACATGGTAGACAACAAAAATGTAATATAATGGGAAAGTTTTCTAACTAACACAAATAAAAACTGTCCAACTGTAGATACTTCAGAGGTATAATAAACATTTCTACTTTCTTTGAATATTCGATATCTATTCCACATATACACTGAGTGCCCACTGTGTGCTAAGCACCACCCTGGGTGCTGGTGGAACATGAAGAAAAATAGGATCAGCCCGAGCTCAGGCTGCAGCCCCTCCCCATCCCCCTGCACAGCTTCAGAGATGACAGAAAAGCAAAATGTCTCTCTATATTTTTAAAGCCTTAATAGAACTGAAAAGATGAGATGGCCATGACACCAGAAATTAAAATATCCAAAAAAATAAAAGGTAAACATAACTGGGTTGGAGGAGAGAACAAAAGCATAAAACTCACAGGAGAGAATGGCTGCAAAAGGTGGGAATGGCTTTAGGATGTGTGTGAGCAGAGCTTTTGGAAAACTCACAGGACTGGGAAGATGAATGTTGAGTTCAAAGCTGCCAAAGCAGCCAGGACATGAAGGGCCAAGATCTGAGAAAGAAGAGAGGTAAGTCCAATATTTGGCACCAAATATCCATAGTAATTAGGCACCAACTTTAAAATAAATAAAAAACCAAATGGAAATTCCAGAACTGAAAAATACAATAATTGAACTTAAGAACTCAATAGAGTAAGTCAAATTTAACAGGTTTCCCAGATTTGACATAGATGAAGAGAGGGTCATGAACTGGAAAAAAGGTCAATAGAAAATATCCAGACTAAAGCATGGAGAGAAATACAGAAAAGAGCCTAAGAGACATACGGAATACAGTTAAAAGAAAAAAAAAGAAAGGTCTAACGTGGATTTAATTTAAATCTCAGAAGGGGAAGAGGGATAGATTGAGGCAAAGGAAATATCTGAAGAGATAAAGACCATGAATTTTCCAAAATTAAAAAGGAGTATCAAATTATAGACTCAAGGAACATTATGAACACCAAGTAGGATAAATATTAATAAAAGCACCACTAGGCACATCTTGTTCAAATTGCTGATAAATAAAGACATAAAGAAAAGCAGCTACTGGTGGGGAGAGGAGCACATGCCTTTAAAGAAGAAACAGTAAGAGTTAAATCCGACTTCTCAACAGAAACTATGGAAACCGTGAGACAGTGGAAATGGAACGACATCTTTCAAAAAGCGCTGAAAGAAAATAACTGCTAATCTAAAATTCTATACCCAGTGAAAATATCCCTTAAAGGCAGAGGTGAAATAAAGGCATCTGCAGATAGAAAATGTACAGATGAGAGTTAACACAGCAGGCCTGAGACTGCCGTCTTTAGAACGGCCTGCTTGCAAGGCTGGCCCTTGGCTGGCATCTGGGAACTTGGATTTCAGAAGGGTTCTTGCCACTCCCGGAACTGATCAGAGCGCCTCACTGTTCCCGCATTGTTTGTACAAACAACATGGTTTATGCTGAACCCCAGCCTTCCTTCTGGGAGTCTGGAATTTTGGTATGCGCTAGGTAGAGGGGGCCTCTGTGACCAGCCCCCAGTGAAACATTGGCCACTGAGGCTCTAATGAGCTTCCTTGGTAGACGATATTTCACACATGTTGTCACAGTTCATTATTGGAGAAATTAAGTGCGTCCTGTGTGACTCTGCTGGAGAGGACTCCTGGAGGCTTGTGTCTGGTTTCCTCCAAACGTCATCTCAGGCACTCTTTCCCTTTGCTGATTTCGCTCTGTATCCTTTCATTGTAATAAATCTTAACTCTGTGTATGACTACATGCCAAGTCCTCTGAGTACTCTTAGTGAATCAGCAAACCTGGGACTGGTCGTGGGGACTCCTTATAGAGACAGAAACAGAAATCTTATCCCCAGAAGACCCAGAGTAAAGAAATCGTGGAGGGAGAATGAAAACTATCCCAGAAAGAAATATGGAAAGGGAAGAAGGAAAAAAAGAGTAATGGAAAGAGCAAATAAGTGGGTAAATATAACAATAACAATAATAATATAATAATACCAACAACAATGTTTTATAGGGTTTAAAATGAGTCAAATTAGAATACATAACAACAAGAATACCAAAGAAAGGAGGGAAAAAACAGAGTTAAACTGTTCAAAGATTCTAGCACTGTCTGTGAAGAGGTGAAAGTAGTAATTCACAAAACATTCCTATTAGTCAAAAGTGATTATGTAATATTTAAGGTAGCCACTAAAATAATAGAAGAATAAATGACTAACTAAGCTAATAAAAAGGTAAACGGACAACAAAAAATCTGATTAATCCAAAGGAAGTCAAGAAAGAAAACAGAACCTAAAAGAGATGGGATACAAAGAAAATATAGGAAGGTAAAAATAAACACAATTATATCAATAATTACATTAAATGTAAAGGAATTAAAATTACACCAATTAAAAAATTGTCAAACTGAATAAAAACAAAATCCAGCCATCTGCTGCTTAACAGAGACACATCTGAAATATAAAGACACAGACAGGTGGAAGACAGAGGATGGAGAAAATGGTATGCAAGCAGTAATCAAAAGAAAGAAGCATTATTAGAGCTAAAGAGGGACATCTGACAATAATAAAAGGGTCATTCTATCCACCAGAAAAATATAAATCTGTCTACACTGACAGAAGTAAAAGGAGAAACAGACAAATCTATAATCATAGTGGAGACTTTAACATATCTCTTCAGATAGATGAGAAGTAGCAAACAAAAAATCAGTAAGAATATGGATCTCAACAAAACAAATAAACTTGACCCAATTTACAGATATAGATTATTTATTGTACACTATGACTTCAAAATCCACATCTTTTCAAGTACATAAAGAATAGTTAAATTGGGGGCTGGCCCAGTGGCACAGCAGTTAAGTTTGTATGTTCTGCTTTGGTGTCCTGGGGTTCGCCGGTTCGGATCCCGGGTGCGGACATGGCACCGCTTATCAAGCCATGCTGTGGCAGACGTCCCACATAAAATAGAGAAAAATGGGCACAGATGTTAGCTCAGGGCCAGTCTTCCTCAGTGAAAAGAGGAGGATTGGCGGTAGATATTAGCTCAGGGTTAATCTTCCTCAAAAAAAAAAAAGAATAGTTAAATTGATCTTATGCTGGGGCTTAAAGCAAATGTTAACTTTCAAAAGACTGAAATCATTCAGACTATGTTCTTTGGCCACAGTGGAATTAAGCAAGAAATCAAAAAAAAATAAATAGCAAAATCACAAAATATTTGGACTTAAGCACTAATCTTCTAAATTATCCATAAGTCAAAGAAGAAATCACAATGAAAATCAAAATATTGTGAACTCATTTATAATGAAAACTTGTGAAATGCAACTGAAGCTATGCTTAGAGGAAATTTACAGCTAAAATGCACAAAGGAAGGTTGCAAAACCAATGACTTAGGTACCCACCTTAAAACGTAAGGGGGAAAGAACAACAGAAAATTAAGTCCAAAGAAACTAGAAAGAAAAAACTAACTTCAGAACTTCAATGACCTAAAAAACAAAAGTAGAAAAGAGAAAACTGACAGAGCCATAAGTTAATTCTTTTTTTTCTTTTTTAGATTTTTTTATTTTTTCCTTTTTCTGCCCAAAGCCCCCCGGTACATAGCTGTACATTCTTCGCTGTGGGTCCTTCTAGTTGTGGCATGTGGGACGCTGCCCCAGTGTGGCTTGATGAGCAGTGCCATGTCCGCGCCCAGGATTCGAACCAACGAAACACCGGCCTGCCTGCAGCGGAGTGCACGAACTTAACCACTCGGCCACGGGCCAGCCCCCATAAGTTAATTCTTTTAAAAGACTAATAAAAAGGATAAATGCATAGCAGGACTAATTAAGAAAGAGAGCATAATTTCTTAATATCAAGAATAAAAATCAGGACACTGCTATAATCCTACAGATGTAAAAAGATGGTAAACAGATATGTTGAACGTTATACCACTAAATTTGAAAATTTAGATGAAATAGTCAAATTCCTAGGGGGGGAAATCCAATCTACCAAGTGTAACACAAGAAGAAATAGAAAATCTGAATAGTCCTGTATCTATGAATGAAATTAAATACGTCATTAAAACCTTCCTACACGGGGTCAGCCCGTGGCCGAGTGGTTAAGTTTACACGCTCTGCTTTGGTGGCCCAGGGTTTCACTGGTTCAGGTCCTAGATGTGGACCTAGCAACGCTCATCAAGCCACGCTGAGGCTTGCCACAACCAGAAGGACCCACAACTAGAATATACAACTATGTACTGAGGAGCTTGGGGGAGAGGAAGAAAAAAAAAGAAGATTGGCAACAGATGTTAGCTCAGGTGCCAATCTTTAAAAAAAAAAAACAAGGCCCAGTATCTTTAAAAAAAAAAAAAAAAAAAAACCAAAAAGACCCCTTCCTACACAAATCTCCCATCAGAAGAATTCCAAATAACTTAGGTAGACACTCCACCCTCAAAGAAGTGGAGCATAACTCCCATTCCTTTAGTGCGGCTGAGTATAATGACTTCCTTCCAAAGAGCACAGCATGGAAGGGTGGAAGAAAGAGTAACGTTATAATGAAGAATCCTGACAAATGCTACCTCAGCCAGGTGATCAAGGGTCACATCCCCGCAATAAGCTGCGTTGGCAGCACGTACCCTTGATCTGACGTGATGTAAAAGGCACTTTACTTCTGTGATCTTCCTCCCCAAAACTCATAACTGTAGTCAAGTCACGAGAAAAACAGGAGACAGACCCCCACCGAGGAACACACTTCAAAATATGTGAGCAGCACTCCACAAAACTGTCACAGTCATTACAAACAAGGGAAGTCTGAGAAACTGTCACAGCCAACAGGTGCCTAATGAGACACGACCGCTAAATGCAATGTGGTATCTTGATGGGATCCTGGAACAGAAAAGGACGGCAGGGAAAAACGAAGGAAAGACCAATCAAGTATGGGCAGCAGGTCTCTTGTTTCCCACTGTGTGAGAGAACCAAATCCTTACCCACTATACTGGAAAGTCGTAAATAATGTCTCCATTTGTAAAAAAATCAAGAAGACAAGTTTAAGAGTATTATTTCGAAACAAGAAGATGAATCTTCAAGAAACTACTGAAAAGGTAGACAGCCCCTGTGGAGCTGGAAAGGGACGTTGGAGAAAGCGAGGCAGGGCCTGCTATTTTTCGTTATAAATCTTTTTGGCACTATTTGACTTTTAAAACTTTGTATATGTATTACTTTGATAAAAATGAGCTTAAGCAGATCAAACAAAAACACCCTTCCAAATAAAATTCAGGCTAAACAGGAAATAAAAAATACAAGCCGTGCTCCTGGGACAAACTTGTATTTGAAGCCACACAGCCCTAAGTTCGAATCCCAGCTCACCACTTCACAGTGGGACCCTGTCAAGTTACACTGGGCTTCAGTTTCCTTGTATGTCACAATCCCTAACTATGGGGTTGTTGAAGGATTACAGGGGTAATCCACGGAAACGTTTACTCCCCCCACCCCATCCGTGCGGGCACTAAACTCTCTGTAAGTGGTTGCTGATACCGTCACACTATGCAGGGTGAACTTGGCAATTGGTGGTTCCCAGACTTATCACAAGCTCGTAGAACAAAAGCTGCTGTTCTGTTTTAAGGCAAACGTGATCAGAACCCAGATCCTGAAGTATTCAGTAGGAGCCAATCCTTAAGCATTCAACACATGGGGGAGGGGGAAGACAATGCGGATCTGGACAGTTTCACATATGAAGTCAGTGTTGAGGGGAGCCTGACGACCCAGGACACATTTACCTCCTCTCTCCAGCGGGCTAAGGACAGGCAGCGAACCCGCTTCGCGCTGAGCCCCGCGGGTACAACTCGGCAGCGCACGTGGCTCCGCCTCCTGGAAAACGACCAATCGCAGAGGACAGCGCGCCCGGTGACGCGGCGCCCCGAGGCCGCGGGGCCCACTGGGAGTTGTAGTCTTTCTGGCGGGAATCCGCGCCAAAAGGCTCACCTCAGGGATAGCGTTGTCACTCTCAGCCCCTCCGCTCCGGTCCAGGAAGAAAGTGCCGAGGCGAGGTATGGGGGTCTCGGTGCGCACCGGGAGCTTCTCGTGAGACATCAGGATGTCGTCCAAGGAAAGGAAGTTCTCCTCAGGCCCCAGCGCACCCGACTCCACCCGGAAATAAGCCTCGGACATGGTGGCGGCTTGAGCTTCTCCGCATCCGCTCGGGTGAATCGGGCGACCTCGGGGAGTCAGGGATGTAAAAGGAGGAGGCAGCACAGGCTGCTTAGGATTGTAGGGTCGTTGCGGCCGCCAGACTGGATTGAAACGCTTTTCCCGCGCTGGGGGACGGGCCAGACGGGAGCAGTTGATCCAGGAGGGGCTGCCCAGGCAGAAGCAATCGATAAAGTCGGCGGACTTGGTCCAGCGCAACCTGGGGCGCGGGAGCAGTAGGTGGGGCCACAGGAAGTTTTCCTCCCGCAGAGTGTAGCCCAGTGTAGCCCGCCAGCATTAAAAAGAGCCTGGAAATGCCCGTTGAAGCTGCAGGATGCATTGCACTGGATTGTGTTTGTGTGGTCCTTTAAATGTACATATGTGAAATGAAAAACTTCTCAACACGTTTGGGGGCTTCAGAAAAGGCATCATTGTGCCCTCCATCGCAGGCCTGAGCAAGGCAGACCTATTTACTAGACTTTTGTCACTGTGCGTCTCTGTTAATCTTAGTACTTGAAAGAAGCATTGAAAAACAACAACACTCCACCACTAGCTCCAGATAGTGGACTCTAGCACTTTGGAGGAGGAATGGGGTGAAACGGGACAAAGCGTGGAGTGCTAGACTGCACGTGGCTTGCAAAGGTCCTGAGTCTAATTCAGGAACCTCCAGCTCACTTTACCATCAACTGGCAATCTCCTTTTGTGGCTATTAATTTAAATCCTTAAAAGAGGAAAGGAAATCTGATTGGTCCAGTTCATCTTTTGAGGCAGGCCACAAGGGTCATAGGTGGCCAGCCACCCTATAGATTGGGTACCTGTGTCTAGGTGCCATCAGTGGTCTGGTGGGGTGGGAGGGGAGAGAAGGGATCATGGTTAGTGATACTGGAGTTGGGGGTGCTACCCTATCAGGGCTATGGGTGATGGCAGAGTGTTGAGAGAGACGCTACACAACATTTTTTATATAAAAGGGCATTTTGGGGGGCTCCTAGAGCTGTGAGCAAAGAGTTCATGGGAAGGGAGATGTATATTAATCATGTTTTTTATTTTCTGTATTTTATGATACTTTGACATCTTGGGGCCTAGGAGCCCCGGGGAGGAACTGCCCCTCCCAGGTGAGCTCATTCCTAGAGATAACAAACAACTCTGCCAACACTTTCCATATACAAACCAAGCAAAGCACAGCCCATGTTCCCAACCACTTCCTTTATCTAACTCTCACAGCCAGCCAACAGTTCCGCCCTAAATCACCCCCGGGCCCAGTATTGGACAATTAGGGACCACTCTTAGAGCCCAGAGCCCACCAGCGATACTCAGACTGTCCAGTCCCAAGCTTGTTCCGACTTGCCTATTCTGCCTCACCCATTCCTTCCCACAGAAACCGCAGTGAAGGCTCTGGGCCATGTTTTCCCCTCACTCCTGCCTCCTGACTGACCCTGGTCCTGCCCATGTGGCCCTGCATGACATGACATGGCTTCTTCTCTTGGGAACTGTGAGCAATAAAACTTCTTTTAATGGCACTGACCACTCTGTGTCATCACTCAGTCACCTCTATAAATTAAATCCTGGGTATAATCAAAACAAGAGGCAGTTGGGGAGTCAGGGCCAAATTGTGGAAAGCCTTGGGTGCTGGTCTAAGGAGTGTAGGCTATTCCATAGGAAATGAGAGAAAAAGGGTAAGGTTTCTGAGCAAATGATAACAAACCTGAGCTTTAAGAAGAGAATTCTGGCAGTGGGGTGAGAAGGGAGACACTAGATGCAGGGAACCCAGCTTGGAAGCTGTGCAGTGGGCAGGACCTGGCAACTGATTGGATGGAGGAAGTGAAGGATGGAGAAGGGGCAAGGATGATTCAAGTTCTTAACCTGGTTGACCAGGAGGATGGAGATGTCACTAGCAGATACACAGAGCACAGGAATATGGGCAGTTTGCGGTGAAAGATGAGTTTGGTGTGGCGATCATGGAGTCCAGGAGCTGCTAGACAGGCTGGTCTGCAGCCCAGTGGAGACACCAGCTTCAAACCTTTACTTAGGCATCTATAGATACATGAGCATCTTTTCCTTTATCATATTTTAAATGTTCAGTTTGCTATACTATCCAATACAAAAGTAAACATAATTCACAGCCAAAATTTATAATTCCTCTGATGAAATGGACGTAGGGTACTGGATATAGTTTGGAGCAGAAATATAAGTTAATTTGTCTAATGGAAGGCAAGGCAGGTTATTTACTGACAAGGATAGTAAGCTATTTTTTATGTTGAAACAGTTAAGATGAATGCTTAATGATTTATCAGTGCCAAAGAAAGGCATTATTTTTGTACAGAGATCAGAATATTGGCTCTGAATGCAAATACCACAGTTATTTTAATACTAAAGTAAAAAGCCAGTGTTTAAGATAAAATCAGATTACCTTGTTTTTCTTATTTAATGTCTTGGCTCACCATGAAACTATTATTCACTGCTTGCATATTTTTACTCCATTTAAATCTATCCTCTCCTTGAACTAATAAATGGATACACCAGCAAAAGTGAAGCTAGTTAAAATTTGAGCTTATGATGTTAAACAGTTGACATTAATTCATTTGACAAAAATGGCACATAATTTATCACATATAGATCTGTTTATCGCCCAAATTTTAAGAGCCAGGGATGCCGCTTTTCTCTGAGAAAGCTTGTGTCCCTTAGTACCCTGCCAATCCAATCAAGCTATTTACCAGAATTACACTAAACAGAATTTCAGCATCTTTATGACATTCAGAGTATGTTTGATATATTTGTAATATACAGAATTTCGGCATTCTGAAAGGAGTCTGCTGGATCTCTGAAAAATGGAGTGATTTTTCCACTGTAATCATTTCAAGATTGCAGAATCATAGGTCTGTGTAGCACACACAGACTTTAGATAAGTAAAACCACAAGCAGCTTTAAATCTGTTCTTTTGAATACTAGTGCTTTCTAAATTTCTCCCATTGAGTGGGGAGGCTGTGACGCAAGACACAGAAATCCGGATCGGGGGATGGGGAGGACCTATAGAGGGAAAAAAGAAAGAAAAAAAGAAATGTATTGGACTGCATCGTTCTCGTTGCTTGCTTAGCCAAAAGTTTTAGGGTTTCCCTTGGTCCCTCTCCCCTTACACTCTGTAACTGGTCCATCAGCAAATGTTGGATCTACCTTCATCGTAGTTCCAGAATCTGACCACTTATCACCGTGGTCCAGGCCACCATCATCTCTTGCCTGGATTTTTGCAGTAGCTTCCTATGTAGTCTTGCTTCTTCCCATGACCTCCTCCTTGTTCCTTGAACACCCAGGCACTGGTAGCTCGGGGCCTCACACTGTCTGTTCTCACTGCCTGTCCCCGTTGCCGCTCTCTTGGATGTCCACATGGCTGGCCCTTTTCACGTCTTTACTCAAAGGTCACCTTCTCAACGAGGGCTTCCCTAGCCACCTTATCTAAAATTTTAACCCTCTCCCACTGATACTTGATCTCCCTCTCCCCTTTGTTCCCTCGGCACTGACTACTCTCTGGTGTACTGTATATTTGATTTATTTATCGTGTTTATGTCTGTCACCCCTTGGAGAACATTAACTCCATGAGGGCAGGAATTCTCTTTGATGTCTTTTTCACTGCTGTATCCTCACTGCCTGGTGCTCATTAGCCATCTCATAAATATTTGTTGAAGGAATTAGTGGCTCTTTATTTATAGTAGTGATATAGTTTTACTTTAAAACATTAAGTAAAAACAGTCAATTTTAAGTAAATGATAGTACCAGTGCTGTGCAGATATTACAAGAGTCACAAAGGGTAGCAGTGAAACATTGAAAACACTGAATTTAGTGGTTAAAAATAGTGTGCCAAGGTACAGGTTAGGTCACATGTAATTTTCTAGATCCATGGCCTTAACTCACTAATAATGCCATGATGAAAGCTCATTGGTTGTGCTCCACCAATTTAAATTTGTTGACATTTTGGCAGAACTATACTGAATTTTACCTTTACTCCAGCTGTAAAAATGGAATGCTTAAGCAAAAAGAGTGAATAGGATTGAAAATCGCCCTACCTATGAAACGTTTCCAGCAGCCATTTATACTCAGTTGCTGTGTTACTTCTGGAATCCGAAAGGCCTGGGTGGAATCCAGCTTCCACCGTTTTAATTGGCTTTGTGACCTTGGGTGAGTTACCTCTTGGAAGCTTAGTTTCTGCGTCTGTAAAATGGGGATAATGTGATAGTGGCTGAAGTGTTGTGGTGAGAGTGGAATGAACGAGTCAATAAACGTAGGATACTTAGCTCCAGGCGGGCTCAGTTAACATCCTTCTTGTCATCATCATTCATGTGTGTTTGTTCACTGCTGGATCCTCAGGACCTCAAACAATGCCTGGCACATAGCAGGCACTCCCTGAACATTAGTTAAATCACTCTCATCATTCATTTCCATCATCACTGGTCCAGGCTTGGCTACACTTTTCTCCCCCCAATTCAAGTCCTAACTGTACTTGAAGGTGATAAGTTATTATTCTTCAATTCAACTTTTTCCTATGAAAAGTCAGGTAGAATTTATCTCCTCTGAGTTCAAACTATTAAAGGGTGGGGTTTTTTTGGTATTTTGAAATGACAGTACTGTGTTTGAAATCTTATTATGTAAGGTTAATGGATTGAAATCATTGCAATTCATTTTTACATAAATTAACTGTTCTTTTGGTTGAGCTATATCTTGAGCACTGCGCCAAACGCCTTCAATGAGATCAAAATAAATTGATGGGCATGTTGCGACCTTCTGTGTGGGCAGTGCCGATTTTAGATTCTTCCCACAGTCTTCGACAGTATGAACAGGAATTGTAAACCCGTCTTATATATTCTGAGAGATTCTGTACGTGTGTGTGTCACCCTCAGAATTTGGCAAAGGAGCAGCTATCGCATCATTATAATGGATAATATATAATTCAGCTTTTTTTTGTGTGTGTTCCCAGATCCATAACAGTACCCTTTCCTCTCATTCTATATTTTCATCTTTTTCTGGTACTCTATAATATAATTTAATCTATGATCTGATAGCCAGAGTTTCTCTCAGTCCAAAGTGGGTGGAGTGGCAGGGAAATTCATGAGTTTGAGGAGAATATGGGGGAAGAAACACTGTCATTTATTCATCGAGATGTGCAGATGCCTATTAGATGCCCTGGGGCTGCAGACGTGGACTCAAAGAAGACGACTTGTCTGGACTGTTCAGGAGGTTGGCACCCAGTGGAGGAAATAGTAACATGAGATACGATTGAGCCAAGTCCAGAATGTGATAGAAACTCAGAAGGAATGGTGACTTCTGACCTGGAGAGAAGAGGGGTGTACAAAGGCTTTCCAGAGGAAAAGGCATCAGCATGGGGCCTTTGAGTGTGAGGTGGACATTTTCATCAGGCCCACAAATGTGAGGAGGGATCATTCCAGACCCAAGGATCAACTTCAAGCAAAGATGTGGGACTGTGACAGTTCAGGAAGAAACTTATTTCCTTTCAGACCAGCCCCTCCTTTTGCCTTGCATACTCTGGCTAAAGGCTCCAGCATCCACCTGAACACCTGTATCTTTCTATGGCAAATACCAGGAAATCCAATTCAAACCACTTAAATGACAACACGATTTCTAGACTCCATAACTGGAGAGTCCAGGACTTCATGGTCAGTTGACCCAGCAGCCCAAGGATGTCACTGAGGATCTATCTTTGCTTTGCTCTGCACATGGTCAGCTCCAGTCTATGGTCCATTCCCCTGGGCTCACAAGATGTGTGCCGATTAAGTCAAGTCTACAAGCTTCCTTGTTCTTTTGCAGTGGGGGAGAGCCTTCAGTCCCAGCATTCCAATCTAGAGTTCTGACATTCACCTTCTTGGCAGGTTTGGGTCACGTGCTCACCCCTGACCCAAAATCTATAGCCAGAGCAATGGAATGTGCTGGTTAGTGTAAGTCAGTCAAGACCCACCTTTAAGGCTGGGAGAGCAGTCAGCTTCTGTAAAGCACCTGGGCTGCACAACAGGGAAGATTGGGGGTCAATTCTTGACCAACAATCTAGGTGCTTTCAAGAAGGAAGCTGGGTAGAAAACCAATAGATGTCCACTACAATCACTACCCAATTCGGGAACCCGGGAAGAATTCAGTATTGCCTCCTCTCTCACCTCCCCATATCCAACTGGTCAATAAATTCTGCTGATTTGACCTTCTCATTGTTCTTTTGTCTGTCCAACTGCCTTTGTTCAAGCCTCATCATTTCTCACCATACTCTGAAAATGTGTCCAGACTGGTTTTCTCCGCCTCTCTCCCTCCTCGCTCCACAGTTCCTTTGTGCTTCTCTCAAAGTGATCATCCTACCCAAAAGATCCAATCCTGTTACTCCTCTGCTTATAACCCAGATGGCTCCCCATTGGTTACAGAATAAATTCTATGCTCCTTGGTAAGTCACGTGTGTCTTCCGAGATCTATGTATTAGTTTGCTAGGGTGCCATAACAAAACGCCACAGACTGGGTGGCTTAAACAGTAGAAATTTTCTCACCGTTCTAGAGGCGGAAAGACCAGGATGAAGGTGTCTGCAGGGTTGGTTTCTCCTGAGGCCTCTCTTTGGCACACACCTTCTTGCTGTGTCCTCACATGGCCGTTCCTCTGCTCATGCCCATCTCTGGTGTTTCTCTCTCTTTGTATAAGGACTTCAGTTGTATTGGATTAGAGCCCACCCTTATGAACTCATTTCATCTTAATTACCTTTTTAACGGCCCTATTTCCAAATACAGTCACGTCACGGGTTAGGGCTTCAGCGTAGGAATTTGGGGGGGACACAATCCAGTCCATGGTAATCTGATTTCCATCTTCATCCTCTGACACTTGCTCATGGTTACCCTACAGTAGTTTCGCATGAGCAAAGATTGGCTAGCGATGTCTGACGGAACACAACCACACACACCAGCCTTCCTACTTCCTGCCTCAAATCTCCTGAAACTACACATTCTGTCTCTTCCTGGGTACTTCATATGTATACATGAAACCCATAAAAATGCAGGAAGACAAGGAAGAGTGCCACTGAAGCCCAGAAATAGACAGGAATTCCTGTAAGATAGAAGGCAGATGGGGTCAGATTGATAGAAAAACTGGAGCAAAGAAGAACACAATTTAAACAGATAGGAAAAAACCACTGCTAAGGAAAGTTGAGCAGTTCAGGGACAGTCTAAGCTCACTCGGCAGATCCCTGGAGCAGGAGGAGGCGCTGGGGCAAGAGGAAGAAGAGATGCAAAAGATTCATGAGAGCCACATCAGGGCTTGCTCCCATAGCACAGAGAAAATTGGGAGGGTGTCAGAAAGATTAGCATGGCCCCTGCACAAGGATGATGTGAATTTGTGAAGCATTCCATTTTTTTATAGTATCACCCCACAGATAACATGCTAATCACAAAGAAGAATGGAGAGAGCTGGAGGTCAGCTCCCTAAGGAAGTGATCCAACCTAACACACTAATGGTGGGACAACCTGCTATTAGGTGCCGAATCACCTATGAAGTATTCTTCAAAATATTTAACCTAAATCCGATCAAGCCTCTAGACTTAACTTTACAGGAAATACAGGAGTGAGGGAGGGAGGTTTGAGAAAAAGTTAAATGACACCAAGAGGAAACAAGCAGACAAAATCAGAATGTGGAACATTCTACAAGGGCACCGCTCGTAAAATATCGTCTAAGGAAGTCCGGTGCGTGACTGTAAGACATATGTTTATGACTTCAGAGAGACTTAAGATGGTGCTTCACAACCCCCTCAGGTATACAAAAAGCTCTCTAAGAATCTTAAGGGCATGCCTCATAGCTCCTCTCAGCTGGACAGTAGTGCTCCTAATATTCTTAAGGGTGTGGTCCAACAGCAGCTTCATGGGAGCCCAAGATGGAGAAAGGGTATCTCAAAGAGCCTGATCCTGGTGTCACAATGGGATGAGACTTTGGAGGAGTCTTGGAAAAGGGTGTGTGTATCTTGCATGTGAGAGAAAGGCAAATAATTTGTGGCCAGAGAGCAGACCATGGCAGTTTTTAAAACATAGCTTCAAATTCTTTGAATCTGGTGGGCTTTGTGACTAGTACAAACAGTAGAGCATGATGGAAATGACACTATGTGACTTCTGAGGCTAGGTCACAAAAGGCAGTGCAGCTTCTGTCCTGTTCACCAGAACCTCATTCTCAGATCCCTGAGCAATTATACAAGAAAACTGACTACTCTGAGGCCGCCGTGCTGGCGAGGCTGCATGGACACGCCCAGCCCAGCCCAGCCTTCTAGCTATTCCAACCAAGGGCCAGACATGAGAGAGATGCCATCGTGAACCCTCCAGACCAGTCCGTTTGAATCTAGGCACTAGATATATATGTTCTTTATCCAATTATTTTAACTTTTCTATATGTGAAAATTTTGTAATAAAAAGCTTAGAAAAAAGATCAGAGAAAATTAGCTTATGAAAATATTCCCAACTTTATTAGTCATCAAGGAAATGCAAATTAAAACCAAAATGCAATACCATCCACCAGAACAGCCACAATGAAAAGTACAGAAAAGTGTTAGCAAGGCTGTGAAGCAGCGGAACTCCCTCACAGACCACTGGTGGAAGTGTGACATGGTACAACCACTCTGGAAAACCATTGGCAGTATCTACTAAAGCCAACATATATCTACCCCATGACTCAGCATTTCAAAAGAAATCCATATACATGTTCACCAAAGATATACACATGCACTATTGATAATAGCCTCAAACTGAAAACTACCCAAATACAGAGCAACAGGAGAACAAATAGATAAATATATACTCATGAAATGAAATGTTATACATCAACAAGAATGAACAAACCACAATCACACAGGACAATGTGGACGAATCTCGCTGACATGCTACGGGAAACAAGGCAGACACAAAAAAGTATGTTTTGTATGATTCCATTGATATAACACTTTAATAAAGATAACAGAAATCTAAAATGATAGAAGTCAGGATAGTGATACTGTTGGAGGTATAGTGATTAGAAGGGGACACAAGGCTCCTGGAATTTGGTAATGTTCTCTTTCTTGATCTGGGTGCTGTTTACAAGGATTGTTAAGTTTGAGCAATTTTCTGAATATATGTTCCATTTTGATAAAAAGTTAAAGAAAGGAAGGGAAGAAGGGAAGAAAGGAAGGAAGAAAAGGAAAGAAGGAAGCAAGAAAGGAAAAAAAAAAAGAGCCAGGCCAGTCAGGCCTCTTCTCCTGCAAATATTGAACACTCAGCAGCTACGTCATTTGTCCCCAGGATAAAGCCTTGACTGGAGCTCTCTGAAGCAGGACTTCTGAAACTGGGACTAAGGAAGGAGGGCAGCGTTCCACACGAGTTATGACCCTGACAACTCCTCTCACTCAGAAGACACACTGCTTGCATATCATCCTACCCTGTCCCAGTTGATGGTCTGTGATTAGGAGGCCCAACATTTACTTTTGAGCTACAAAACTAGATAGATAGATAAGATATTCAATTCTGACTCCCAATTGTAAGTATGGACAGATAGCTAAGAATCACCAACAGTTGGAAAAAAGCAATACAAAAAAAAAAGCACCAAACTCAACAAACAGAAAAACTAATACCCAAAGAAACAGAATTAATAAAGCAATCAGAAGACTTTAAAATAATTCCCAGAGAGAAGAAGCTGCTAAGGAAAAAAAACACTCAGTTTTTGGAATTAAAAATATTATTACCGCACACAGACACACACACCTTAATAGGTAGGCTGTGTAGCAGACTAGACTCCGGTGACGGTGAGCCAGAAGAGCAAGCTGAGCTGTTCTCCCAGAGGGTCTCATCAAGGTGCAGCAAGATGGGACCTAGGAAAGAAATGCTGAGATGTGTAGGATAGATCTAGAAGTATCCATACCCAACTAACAGGAATTCTAGAAAGAGATCAGAGAGAATGGAGAAGAAGTAATAAAATAAGTAATAAAAGAAAATTTCCCTTGACTGAAGGAAAGAACCCTTAGGTTGAAAGGTCTCACTCAGCCCCAAGCAGGGTAAATGATAAGATTATCAACACCCAGACACATGAGCTGACAACTGGTAAACCCGAGGGTAAAAAGAAAACCCAAAACGTTTCCAGAGAGGACATATAGGTTCCTGACAAAGGAACTCCCTGGAACTGGACCGATCGCAGACTTCTCACCAGGAACCGGACGTTGGAAGACAGAGCAATGCATCCGAAGTTCTGAGGGAAAATCATTTCGAACTTAGGATACTATACCTGGTCAAAATAGCATTCAAGTGTGAGGCCAAAATATAGGAACCTCTAGATAGTCTAGGCCTCACAGAGTTGGCTACCCATGGACTCTCTATGAATAATTACTCAAGGCTGTACTTTATCAAAAAGCCTAATTAAAATGGATCCAAGAAAGAGGTAGATGTAGGATACAAATAATGAAGCTCAAACTAAAGTCTATGCTAAGACCCCAAACAGTACTCGACACACACAATAAGCCCACAGCAGCTGGAAAGGTGGTCTCAAGTCCTGACGGCGCAGGACTGTGCAGGTGTGAAAGGAGCTGGGGCTGAGAGCTGGAGGCAAAGAGGAGACACTACGTGCTTAAGTCTACCTATTTTTTCCTGCCTTGATAGAATTTTTTGACTAGGAACCATGTCTTTTTTTCATCTTTGGTTCCCTAGTTCATGACAGGATAATTAGCACATAGTAAATATTCAATAAATGTTGGCTGAAATACTTAGAATAGTCAAATTCATACAGACAGAAAATAAAATGGTGGTTGCCAAGGGCTGGCGGGAGGGGAAGCATGGGGAGCTATTATTTAATGTACATGATACTGAGCAGTGGGCTGGCTCTGCTCATTGTGATCCGAGCCAATTAATCACAACGAGATAGAGATTGAGAAAGGAAACGTAATCAGATTAGCCGGCAAACGGAAGACGGGTGACTAATGTCTCAAAAACACATCTTCAAGGATTACAGAGTCTTGAGGCAGTCACATAGGGAAAATGGGCAGTAAGGAGATGTCCAGGGATGTTGGTCTCCAGGCGTGACGGGCTCCAGGCATCACATTGTTCCATTCTCCTGTCAGCTGTGATGGATGCCTTGTGGGTGTGTTTCCCACCTGTAGTCAGCCTTTTCCTGGAGAGAAACTCGTAGAACAAAGCGTTAATTTAGCAAGCTATCGGGGAGTACATACATAAGCAGAGGCCATAGATCAGGAGAGCACGTGAATGTTTTAGAGGACGTGCAGAGCAGCAAGCAGTCACCCAGAGGAGAGGTTGAGGCCATTTAGCAAAACAAGATGGCCTCACTTATGCTCACTTACATACAGAGTCTCAGTTTGGGAAGATGAAAAAGTTCTGGAGACGGATGATAGTAATGGTTTCACAACAATGTGAATGTACTTAATGCCACTAAACCGCACTCTTAAAAATGGTTAAAATGGTAAATTTTATGTTACATATCATTTATCACAATTTGAAAAAAAAATTTTTAATGTTGGATGAATGGTATGGTAAGCAGAATAATGGACCCCCGAAAGATGTCCAAGTTCTAATTCCTGGAACCTGGAAATATGTTACACTACATGGAAAGGGAGAATTAAGGTTGTAGATGGAATTAAGCTTGCTAATCAGCTGACCTTGAGATGGGGAGATTATGCTGGATTATTTGGGTTAGCCCAGTGTAATCACAAGGATCTTTATAAGGGAAAGGGGGAGTCAAGAGAGGGAGTCAGAGAGGGATTTGAAGATGCTGCATTGCTGGCCTTGAAGATGGAGGAAGGGGCGGTAAGTCAAAGAGTCCAGAAACTGGAAAAGGCAAGGAAATGGATTCTCCTCCCCTGGAGGCTTCAGAAGTAATGCTGACATCTTGATTCCAGCCCAGCGAGACCCATTTCAGACTTCTGGCCTCCAGAACTGTAAGATAATTAATTTATGTACTTGTAAGCCACTAATTTTGTGGTAATTTGTTACAGCAGTAATAGGAAATGGACACAAATAGCAATGACATGATTGGAAAAAATTTTAATGTATAACCAACATTCAGTTTTTATCACTCTGAACTATTTCAGGTACATCAAAAAGGCATAATTATCTGATTACTAATATATCCAGGCCTGCACAACATGGAAAGAGTAAGCAATTAAAATGCAAATCTGATCATTTTCTCCTTAAACCATCAATGGTTCCCATAGCCTGCAGGAGCAAGCCTAAATCTTTGCTTGTGTCTGGGCTCCGGCTTGCAGCTTTGGCCTAATGCTCTGCCTGTCCCCCTGGAAATGCTGAATTTCTGGCATTCTCATTCCTCAAGTTCGTTCATGCCTCAAGGTCTTTGTCCATGCTGTTCCCTCTGCTTGGGTTGCCTTTTCCTCCTCTCTCCACGTGGCTAGCCTCTACTTCTCAGCTCAGATGTTCTCTCTCTCTCCCCGACAAAGCCTTCCCCAACCTCCAGATTCAACTAAGTGCCTTTTTCATCTGTACTATAGAGACAGCATCCACTCGAGACAGTTATACTAATACTGTATTACAATGAAATTAACTGGACTCCCCGAGAGACCACAAGCTCCTTGAAGACAGTAGCTTTATTCATTGCCATATACGGGTGTCTGGTGACTGTTAGCTGAAGCCTCAAAAAAGCTGGCCCGATACACACGAAGGAAATGTGTAACCAGCCCTACGTTGTTTTAAAAATACAGCCTGGAGAATCGGACTGAATAAAAAATAGCCATTGTATCTACTTTGATATATGAAAAGGCAATGTACTCTTCTATTTTTAGAAAGTCACTTTTTAGTTTTATAAATTTTATTGCATTTTAAGCAAAGTTTAGCCTTTTCACCTTGAAATTCAGCAACTGTAACAAAAAGATATCCTTTTTTTCACCTATCAGATTGACAAATATTTAACAAATTTAAGAAGACACTATGTTGGATAAGACCATAAATTGGTTCAATCTCTTTGGAGGGCAATTCAGCTGCTCTCAAAATATAAAGTGAACATACTTTTTGCTGCAGTAATTCTATTTTAGGTGATAGATTAAGTACAATTAGTGATTAAAGCCAAATGATACAGCAATCAAATTCAATGTGTATAATGCTCTTGATGGCATCAAAAGAACTAAGAAATTCTTTGAAGAAAACCAGTGATTATGTTTACTAAACATCTGTCACTAATGCTAAACAAACTGTAGACTCTCTTGATTTTGACACCAACTTTTCCACCATTAAAAAATAAATTAAAAGAAGGAAGATCTTCAACTGAAAATCCCATGATCAGAAAGTTATATTCTTAAGTGAAAAGCATCCACTGCAATAAGGCAAGAAAAGATATAAAGGAAAGAAATAAAAGGACAGGAAGAAATAAAACTGCCCCTATTTGCAGAAAAAATAATGACAACAACAAATGCTGGTGAAGATGCAAATAAACTGGATTGCTCGTGGTAAATGGTAATTTAAAAAAATCTTTGACAGTTTCTTATAAAATTAAACATACAATTACCAATTGTACTCTTTGGCATTTTATCCAAGAGAAATGAAAACTTATGTTGACACAAAAACTTGTACATGAATATTCATAGTAGCTTTATTCATAATAGCCCCAAACTGGAAACAACCCAGGGGTCCTTCAACAGGTTAATGGCTAAACAAACTGTAGTACATCCATACTATGCAATACGACTCAGCAATAAAAAGGAATGAAGTGGGGCTGGCCTGGTGGCACAGTGGTTAAGTTTGTGCACTCCTTTTTGGCAGCCCATGGTTTGCCGTTTCACTGATCCTGGGCATGGACCTATGCATCGCATATCAAACCATGCTGTGGTGGCATCCCACATATAAAGTAGAGGAAGATGGGGATGGATGTTGGCTCAGGACCAATCTTCCTCAGCAAGAAGAGGAGGATTGGTGGTGGATGTTAGCTCAGGGCTAGTCTTCCTAAAAAAAAAAGGAATGAACCATTTGATACATGCAACAACTTGGAGGAATCGCCAGGAAATTATGCTTAGAGAAAAAAGCCAATACCAAAAGGTTGCATACTGCTTTTTTCCATTTATATAACATTTTTTAAAAGACAAAATTTTAGAAATTAATAATAGATTAGTGGTTGCCAGGGGTTCAGGACTGGAGAGCAGATAGAAGGGAGTTGGGTATGATTATAAAAGGGCAACGTGAGAGGTCCTTGCAGTGATGGAACTGTTCTGTATCCTGACTGTGGTGTCGGATACATGAACCTACACATGATAAAATTGTATGAAGCTAAATCACATAAAGGAGTGCAAGGAAAAGTGGAGAAATCTGAATAAGGTGGGTGGAGTGTATCAATGTCAATATCCTGGTTGGGACATTGCACAACAGTTTTGTAAGATGTTACCATCGGGGGAAACTGGGTACTGGGTACATGGATCTCTCTGTATCATTTCTTATAATTGCATGTGAACCTGCAATTATCTAAAAAAGTTTAATTAAAAAAAAGCAAGATGAAAAACAATGTATGTAGCATGCTACCATTTTTGTAAAAATGGGAGCTATCTGTTTATAGATATGCTTGTCTTTGCATAGAATATTCTAGGAAGATATTACTAAAAATGGTAACTGGTTTCCTCCAGGAAGGAGGACTAGGGGACCGAGGGCCAAGGGGAGGAGGGAGACTTATTTTTCACTGTCTAATCTTTTGCACAGTTTGACATTTTAAACCTGTGCATGTATTACTTTTATGTTAAAAACTCCAAGAAATTTAAAAATAAAGCAAATGTGAAATTTAAATAAATATATATTTTTGTAATGAAAGTAAAGATGAGCCCTTCTAAACCATCACCTTTTTTTTTTTTTTTTTGAGGAAGATTAGCCCTGAGCTAACATCTGCCACCAATCCTCTTCTTTTTGCTGAGGAAGACTGGCCCTGAGCTAACATCCTTGCCCATCTTCCTCTACTTTACATGTGGGACACCTGCCACAGCATAGCTTGACAAGCTGTGTGTAGGTCCACACCCCGGATCCAATCCGGTGAACCCAGGCCACTGAAGTGGAAGGTGCAATCTTAACCGCTGCACCACCGGGCCGGCCCCTAAACCATGACTTTTTACACTGTAAAGATCCTATATCCCCTTTCAATGGGGGAAATCAGGACTTCTGCGAGGAGAGGGATCCTGGGCAACTTCCAGCAGCACGCACCCCCTCAGAAGGCCACCGGCGGCTCCTAGCTTAGAAGTTCCGGGTGGGGAAGGGTGTCACTGCATCCCGCGGACTGACAAAGGCACTATTTGCCAACATTCTGCTGCTGGCTGTGTAGACAGCCCCGTGACTCTGCTGCAAGCCACACGGCTCAGCCCTAGAGGATGCTTTTATGGTCTGAAATATCGCTACACACAACTTAAAATTTAAAATCAATCGTCACTCACTCCCAGCCACATAGATGTTCTTAGGATTAACATATCTAGTCGGGGGTGCGGTGCGCGCGCAGGAGGAAGGCCCGCGCTGCCGGCGGACCCAGGCACGCCTCTCGCGATGCTGATCCCCAGAGTGAAGCTGTAGTGGCTGCCGGATCCTTAGAAATGGGTTCAGTTGGCTGTTTACTCAGTTTAACATGACCGGTGTCATTTCATCTTTACTGAGTTCTTTTAACTTTCTTACACATGATCCTGTTCACCTACTATTTGTTGGTGAAACCTCTTTTTAGGAGATAAAGATTTTTATTTAACAAAAATAGGCAAACTAACTGAAGCATCTATAAAAATACACTTAAAAAAATCCTGCGTCCCACACTACGAAGAGACAAAAGACAGCATCACACAGTTGAAATTTAAAAGGTAAGATTTAAAGTACAAAAAGTGTGGTTTGATTCCATGACGAACAGATCCAAGTACTTATTTTTAAAAAACATTCTCTTTGCCTCCCCCCATCTCCAACCAAAAATCTAGAATATTTCAGACCCAAAAGATGCTCAAATCTGTCAGTGCTGTGCAGTTGGGAAGCCAGTGCAAATAGAACAGTACGCCTCCCCAAACCTACTGTTCCTGATCTTACCCCACAACAAGCCGCGTTACAGACCGTGAAAAACAAGCCTTGTTGGTTATATTGACAGTAATAGCAGAAAACGTGTTTAATAGCAGAAACGGAGTGTTCAGTTTTCTTGCAAGCAATGCAGTGTGAAAAAAGTATAGAGAAAAGCGATACCTTTGGCAGCTAGCATGTTTAAGAAAGAATGCACAAAAACACAAAGAAAGAAATAGATCTCAGAGTTCCTGAGAATGCGTGATGTCTATAAAGTTTCTTGTTAGTGGAATACCCTCCTGGCTTTGTAGAGTTAGATCTTTGATCCGCTTTGGTATTTACAATGAAGGCCAGGCTTAGGCACAAGCGAATCCTGTGGAGTGTGGGTGTGAGAGAGTTATCTTCAGTGTCCCCTTTGGGCATGGATTCTGTCACTGAGAACTGGGCACTCCCCTTGGGACCTCTCTTTAGACTGCTCAGTCCTCAGAGGCTGGGCGGGAAGGGCCACCTTTCCTGGAACAACAAAATCACACTCTGAGCAGACAGAGCTCCACTGGTGGCGATGCCCTTGCCTGGTGGTGCTGGTGCCCCGGCCATTAGCTGGGTTTACATCTAGGGTGATCAACTGTCCCCTTGTGGGGGACTGAGGGGTTTCTTGGGACATAGGACTTTTAGTGTTAAAACTGAGCCAGTCCCACATTAAAGACTTAAATGTAAGACCTAAAACTGTAAAACTCCTGGTAGAAAAGCTTCATGACATTGGTCTTGGCAACGACTTCATGGATATGACACCAAAAACTCAGGCAACAAAAGCAAAAGTAGGTGAGTGGGGCTACATCAAACGAAAAAGCTTCTGCACAGCAAAGGAAGCAACCAACAGAATGAGATGACAACCTCTGGAATAAGAGAAAATACTTGCAAACCATATATCTGATAAGGGGTTAATTTCTAAAATATATGAGGAACTCATACAACTAAATAGCAAAAGAACTAATAACCTGATTTAAAAGCGGGCAAAGGACTTGAATAGACATTTCTCCAAAGAAGACACACAAATGGCCAACAGGCACATGAAAAAGTGCTCAACATCACTAGTCATCAGGGAAATGCAAATAAATGAGTTATCACCTCACACCTGTTAGGATGGCTGTTATCAAAAAATCAAAAGATGGTGCTGGCCCCGTGGCCGAGTGGTTAAGTTCATGCACTCTGCTGCAGGCAGCCCAGTGTTTGGTTGGTTCGAATCCTGGGCACGGACATGGCACTGCTCATCAAACCATGCTGAGGCGGCATCCCACATGCCACAACTAGAAGGACCCATAATGAAGAATGTACAACTATGTACTGGGGGACTTTGGGGAGAAAAAGGAAAAAAAATAAAATCTAAAAAAATATATATCAAAAGATAACAAGTATTGGCAAGGATGTGGAGAAATGGGAACCCTTGTGCACTCTTGGTAGGGAATGCAAAATGGTGCAGCCACTATGGAAAACAGCATGGAGGTTCCTCAAAAAATAAAAATTAGCACTACTGTGTGATCCAGCAATTCCATTCCCGGGTATATAGCCAAAAGAATTGAAATCAGGATCTTGAAGAGATAATCTGCACTCTCATTTTCATTGCAGCATTATTCACGATAGCTGAGATGTGGAAACAGCTCACATGTCCATGGACAGAAGAATGGACAAAGAAAATGTGGTATATTTAACATAACGGAATATTATTCAGCCTTAAAAAAAGAAGGAAATCCTACCATTTGTGACAATATGGATGGACCTGGGAGACATTTTAGTCTAAGTGAAGTAAGTCAGTCACAGAAAGACAAACACTCCTTGACGCCACTTATATGAGGTATCTAAAACAGTCAAACTTATGGAAGCAGAAGATAGAACAGTGATAGATAGATAGTGAAGATAGAACAGGAGATAGGGGAAGGGGGATATAAAGAGTTGTTCAATGGGTATAAAGAGGGTTAGTTATACAAGATGAATAAATTCTAGAGATCTACAGTATGACATAGTGCCTATGATTAACAATATGACTGAGTTAGTCCCATTCACAAAAGCCAAAAGGTGGAAGCAACCTGAGTGTCCACTGGCGAATAAATGGATAAACAAAATGTGGTATATCCATACAATGGAATATCACACAGCCTTCAAAGGAAGGAAATTCTGACACGTGCCACAACATGGATGAAACTTGAGGACAATATGCTGAGTGAAATAAGCGAGTCACAAAATGACAAATACTGTGTGATCCCCTTCTATGCGGTACCTAGATTACAGATTTATAGAGACAGAGAGTAGAATGGTGATTGCCAGGGGCTGGGGGGCTGGGGAGTTAACAGGGGCAGAGTTTCAGTTGAGGAAGATGAAAATGTTCTGGAGATGGACCGTGGTGATGGTTGCACAACAATATGAATGTACTTAATGCCACATTTTGTACTTAATGTAATACTGTATACAGTATGTATTTAATGTAATAGTGTATACAAAATGTTCTTAATATCGCTGTACACTTAAACTGGTTAAAACGACTAATTTTATGTACATTTTACTACTATATAAATTGTTTTTAATTTAAAAATTTAAAAAAAATACTGTCAGTGGCAGGCAAACCACGTCTTACACCTTTGTGCCTTTCCCCCTCTGCCACTCCGTCATATGGTAGACGTATTCTGATTCGCCTGCTCACTCAAACCAAGGTCCCGGATGGGGAGGAGTCCCCGTTCTCAGCTCCTGTCATTGGAAAGGGCGGGTTGTGAAGCCCCGGACCCCACTTTCCCTCCAGCCCTGATACAGCTGACTGGATGGGCAGAGCCCTGATCCAAGCAGAGCACGACTTGTGGGCGTGGCTTGAAAGGATGAGACCAATCAGATTCCTCCCTTGACTGTTTGCACTAATTGACACGAAGTGCAGCTGCAGTTGTCACTGAACACGGGAGTGGAGAAATAGAGAAACAGAGCGAGGCGGAGAAGGGGCTGGGAGGGGCCCTCCCTTGAGGCTTCCCGAGGCAGCCTTCTTTGGATGGCATGACGCCTCTTTTCTCATGATACCCTCCTTTCACCTGAGCTACTTGGACAGGATTTCTTCCCTCAACTCCCCTAGAGCCAGTCGTACTCACTGAGAAACCCTCTGTGGTTAGAATCGCTTGATAAAATTGGATTTTATTTACACAATTATAATAAAAATAAACCTGGGGAAAACACATAGCCTAGAGCAGTGGCGCTCAACCGGAAGTGATGTTGCTTCCCGAGGGATGTTTGCTAACCTCCAGAGACGTTTCTGGTTGTCAGAACAGGAGGGAGGAGGTAGGTAGGTAGGTGCGCTGGCTTCCAGTGGGTAGAGGCCAGGGATGCTGCTAAAGATCCTACACAATATATATATTATATACGTATACTATATATATATATATATATATTATTGATACTATCTGAAGTCTGCTTTATTGTTTTTCCCAACAGAAGACCCACATCTCCTACTCCCACCATGCTCACCACATTCCCTGTAGGTTTCCTCCCCACATCCTCTCCTTTTCTGGCTGAGTCGCCATCATCGTTGCCTTCAGCCCTTAGTGCCTGCACCTCCTTTGTACCAGTGTCCACCTGCCAGCCCCTGTGAACCAAGTGTCAGCTTGTGCTTACTGAGCGCCTACTGGGTGCCATATGCTGTGGCAATCGCTGCACATGCATGGCCTCATTTGACCTGCACAACAACCCTCTGTATAAGGTACTATTATTCTTTGCATTTTACAAATTAGGAATTTGCTCCAGCTCTCACGGCTCAGGAGAGGCTGACCTGGGACTCAAACTCAAGCCAGCTGGGTTCCGTTGCCTGCGTTCTTACCCACTATGCCACACTGCCATCTATGTTTCTAGAAAAATTAATTCCTTGATCCAGAGAAACATATTCTATGGAATTGAATCAATACATTTCTGAGTCATTTTTTTCCTACCGAGGCTTCGATATGAAGAAAGCTGCAACTTTGCTGTATCTACCAATTGGCTTTCATAATCACAAGGCATTTTCTAATTAAATACAGGTTCCCACAATTTCCACAAAAGGAAATGTAACGTCCATAGTTCTGGGCTGGTTTGCCAGCTGTATGCCACTGTGCAAGCTTTTAAATCACTATTTGACAATGCATAGGCAATGCTTATTAATATATGGTGCCACGTGGCTCTGTGTCAGCATCTCTGAGTCATGGCCGGGTACCTATAACAGCCAAGTGACATATGCTCTAATGGGTCTGACTCACTACGATAAGCTCCATTAACTTGACAGAGTTTGATTTTATAAAATTGAAGAGGACTCTCTGAACTTTGATATTTTTAATCTCTATATATAACAATGATATGAGTTCAAAATTATTCCCGTGGCCTCATGTGACTTTGTTTTAGTCATTGCTTAACTGCTCTCCTTTCATCTTGAGTGAAATTGCTCAAAAGTGCAGTCTACTCTTGCTGGGCCCACCTTTTGCCCCATCCTCACTTCTCCACCCCTGCAGCCTGGCTCTGGCTTCTGCTCCCTCCATGTCACTGAACTTGCCCACCATCTCCTAGATCCAATGGACCCTTTTTGGATCTTATCTGGCTTGGCTTCTCTGCAGCATACTATTTGCCACTCCATTCTTCTTGACGTTTTCTCTTCTCTTGCATTTCAGGATAGCATTCTCCCTTCGTACTTCTATTGGCTTTCAGCACGAATTTTTAGTTTCTCTTGCTGGCTGCATTTTTTCTCTCTCTCTTTCCATGGAGATATTCTGTCCTTACTCCTCTTTCCCTTTCTAGTCTAAACTATCTTCCACGAATCTATCCTCCACCCCATTGCCTTGGGGATCTTTCTAATGTAACCTGAATAAATCTTAGGGTCCCCAGTACCCATCTCATTGGTGTGGCATTCAAAGAAACACACCCCAGTGACGAAAGGTAATTAAAAATACTTCCGGTATTCACTTCTACATTTAAAGAACATCAGAAGTGGTCCTATTCCTTATCCTAGACACTGCCTCCCCAAATCCTCTTTCCCTATTATGCAATCATTTAAAGAGTAGGGTAAATTGACATGCACTGGCCTGGAAAGCTAAGATCATTAGTATACTCTTAAGTAAAAAAACAAAAGTTGCAGACAACACTGTGTACCACAATTCCTTTTATTTCCTTTTTCAAAAATATGTGAGTATACATAGGAAAAATTTCAGTATGAAATGCACAAAACTATTAATAAGTGGTGACCTCAGGGCAAGGTGATAGCAGATGGAGGGAGGAAGGTAAGAGGAATGGAAGAGTTTTGTACACACACATGCACACACAGAGGTATCATGAATCATTTTCAATTTTTTGCATTGTTCAATATTTTTCAAATAAAAAAAATTTTCTGAGAGACTAGAAGCTTTTCCCCAAGGAAAAAAGCAAGGATGTCCCCTCTCACCATTTCTTTTCAGCGTCATACTGGAAATTCTAGCTAATGCAATAAGACAAGGTAAGTAAGTAAAAGGTATACTGACTAGAAAGGGAGAAATAAGACTGTCTCTGTTTGTAGATGACACGATTGTCTATGTAGAAAATCCAAAAGATTTCACACACACACACACACAAATCCTGGGACTAACAAGCAATTTGTCACAAGGTTGTAGGAGACAGGCTAATATACAAAAATCAATTGCTTTCTTATATACCAGCAATAAACAAGAGGAATCCAAAATTAAAAGCATAATATATCCCATTTACATTAGCAGCTCCAAAAATTAAATACTTATGTATAAATCTAACAAAATATGTATAAAATCTACAAGAGAAAAACAATGAAACTCTGATGAAAGGAATCAAGAAGCTAAATAAATGGAGACATATTCCATGTTCATGGATAGGAAGATCAATAGTGTCAAGATGACACTTATTCCCAACTTGACATACAGATTCAATGCAATCCCAATCAAAATCCCAGCAAGTTATTTTGTAGGTATTGACTAACTGATTCTAAAGTTTAGATGAAGAGTCAAGAGACCCCAAAGAGCAAACACGATATTGAAGGAGAGGAACAAAGTTGGAGGACAGACACTACCTGATTTCAAGACTTACTAAAAAGTTACAGTAATCAAGAGTGTAGTACTGGCAAAAGAATAGATAGATAGGTCAATGGGGCAGAATGGAGAGCCCAGAAACAGACCCACATAAAGATCTTCAACTGGTCTTTGACAAAGCAGCAAAGACAATGTAATGGAGCGAAGATAGTCTTTGCAAGAAATGGTGCTGGAACAACTGGACATCTATATGCAAAAAATATGAATCTAGACACAGACCGTATACGTCTCACAAAAATTAACTCAAAATATCAGACCCAAATTTAAAATGCAAAACTATAAAACTACAAAACTTCTAGCAGATAATGGAAGAGAAAACCTAGATGACCTTGGGAATGGTGATGGCTTTTTGGGATGTGACAACAATGCACGATCCATGAAAGAAAGAAATGATAAGCTGGACTTAATCAAAATTAAAAACTTCTGTTCTGTAAGAGACATGAAAATTAGAAGACATGCCAGAGACTTGGAGAAAATATTTTCAAAAGACATATCTGATAAAGGACTGTTATCCAAAACATATAAAGAACTCTTAAAACTCAATAATAAGAAAACAAACAACCCAGTTAAAAAATGGCCAAAGACCTGACATCTCACCAAAGAAGATACATAGATGGCAAATAAGCATGTGAAAAGATGCTCAACATCACGTGTGATTAGGGAAGTGCAAATTAACACAACAAGATACCACTACAAGCCTATTAGAATGGCCCAAATCCAGAACATTGAAAACACCAAATGCTGGTGAGGATGTGGAGAAGAGGAACTCTCATTCATTGCTGGTGGGAATGCACAATGATGCACCTGCTTTGGAAAACAATTTGACAGTTTCTTACAAAACTAAACATACTCTTACCACATGACCCAGCAATTGCACTCCTCAGTGTTTACCCAAAGGAGGTGAAAGCTTATGTCCATCCCAAAACCAGCACACAGGTGCTTACAGCAGCTTTATTCATAACTGCCCAAACTGGGAAGCAAACAAGATGCCCTGCGGATCAACCGTGGTGAATCCAGACGATGGAATATTATTCAGTGCTAAAAAGAAATGAGCTACGAAGATATGAAAAGGTATGGAGGAACTTAAGTGCATGTTGCTAACTGAAAGAAGCCAATCTGAAAAGGCTGCGTACCGTATGGTTTCAGTTACTGACATTCCGGAGAAGGCAAAACTGTGGAGACAGTAAAAGGATCAGTGGTTGCCCTGGATTCAGGGAGGGGAAGGACGAACAGGCAGAGCCCAGAGGATTTCTAGGGCAGTGAAACTACTTTGTATGATTCTGTATCAGTGGATATATTTGTCCAAAAACATAAAATATACAACACCAAGAATGAACCTATGTAAGCTAGGGGCTTTGGGTGATTATGATGCGTCAATGTAGGTTCATCAGTTATAACAAACGTACCATCTGGTGTGGGATTTTGATAGCGGGGGAGGCTGTGCATACAGGGGGCAGATGGTATGGCAAATCTGCACCTTCCATTCAGTTTTGCTGTGAACCTAAAACTGTTTGAAAAAAATAAAGTCGGGAGGGCCGCATGGCATAGTGGTTAAGTTTGTGTGCTCTGCTTTGGTGACCCATGGTTTGTGGGTTTGGATCCTGGGTGTGGACCTATACCACTCATCAAGCCATGCTGTGGTGGCGACCCGCATACAAAATAGAGGAAAACTGGCACAGATGTTAGCTCAGGAACAATCTTCCTCAAGCAAAAAGAAGATGATTGGCAACAGATGTTAGCTCAGGGCCAATCTTCCTCACCAAAAAAATAAAAATAAAGTAAAAAAAATTCCCTATGTACCATTTGTATTGTTCTCCACCAAAAATTCCCACTTGTAGGAGCTCTTCCCCATCTTCTCCTTCTTCTACCTCTATTCTTTTGGTCTTTATAAGTAAATTGCAAGTCTGTAAATTTCACCACTCTAATACTCTGATCTGGGGCATCAGCCCAGGAATGGGGTGAGGGAATGGAAAGGCAGCTGGGCACATTCCTACATTAACGTTGTTGTCCTGGTTATACCACAATATTGCTCCCTGCTTTAGTGCCCTCGGTGGCCACAGGAAAACACTCATGCCATTCAAGTTCCTCCTTGATCTCGCCCCTCTCCATCTAACTTTCCTTTAGACCATGCTGCCAGTCTGCCAGGCTCCCAGAGCATCTCCTCCCGCCTTCTGTAACCCATACGGAATGCAACTTGCTGCCTCCCTCACTCAGTGGTGAACTCAGCAAGGTAGGGATTTAATCTTTTCCATCAGCATCTCTTCAATGGCCAACGCAGTGGCTGGAACACAGTACAGGGATGTTCTAAGGATAAGACCGAACATGTTTTGAGTGCCTATTCTATATGTGGGCTTTGAACTAAGTCAAGATGGTACTTGTCATAATCTCGGTCCTCCTCTCCTCAAAAGAAGCTCTGCTTTAGTCCTGTGCAGAGGGAGCAGCCACAGGTGGCCACTGTCTACACCATGAAACCCCACTCCTGGAGCACAGATGCCCAGACCAGAGATGAGGAAGTGGCTCAGACCAGCCCATCCACAGAGGATCAACAACCTGTGAGGACCCCACTGAAAAAGCTCCACCCAATCAGAGCAATGACAATGAGCGGTGCCCATCAGATTCTCTCCTGGGAATTTCAGCTGGGAAATACAAAGGGAGACTGGGTTAGCAGCAAAAGCAGAAGCTGAAAAGACGTATGGCCAGAGATCATCAGGCACTGAGTGTCAGGAACAAAGAGAAGCAATCACCTAGAGAAGGTGCAGAGTGGAGGAGGGTGCTTGGCTGGGAGCAGCCGAGTGACCTGAGCTAGGACACTGAGAGGGAGGAGCAAGTGATGCTGAGGATGAAGAAACACCCGCAGCAGAGGGTGGCAAAATAATCTGGTCCTCAGAGCCGGCCACAGTCTTCCTACCACCATCTACGTCAGTCTCTCAGGCTGGCTGGTGGCGGTTTCTGCGAGGTCCTGCAGGGGCGCCCTGCCTGGGGGACAGTCTGACTCCCCTCATGCCGATGCCTTCGTCATAGGCCTCAATTACTTGCCTGCATCTTTGTTCTTCCAAAGCCTGTCTAGGTTAATTTGCACAAGGACATGGAGGCTCCCGGAGACGAAGCAACCCCTCCCAGGTGGAGCTGGGCTGTGAACTCAGGCTCATCGACTCCAACGCCCATGGTGGTGCAGCTCTATCTGTGACATTCTGATGTCTAATGCCTTGATTGATAAAGCAATGAGTGAAGCTAACTGGAGATTGGTTACACAACAATGTGATGCAATGCAGGCTCTTATTCAGTAGAGGCTTAATTTTTATAAGTCATATGTTTCCCTTTGCAGAAGCAACTCTTCATTCATTTTCATAGCGACTACACCAGGTGGTCTCCCAAGGCCAGCAGCCTGGGAAAAGCATGGTGCCCCATCCTATCCACTTTGATTGGTCCACACGTGGGCATTTCCAAAGCCAGACCAATCAGAGCCCTTCTCTGGGTGTATCTACGAAGAGGGATGTTTAAATGGGTGGGGAATGTTCCTCTGTGTCCACTATAAAAGAGGTGAACTCCATAATTTTTTTTTATGGCAGAAAATACACATAACGTAAATTTTAGCATCTTAACCATTTTAAGTGCACAGTTCAGTAGTGTGAAGTACATTCACATTGTTGTGCAACGGATCTCGAGAACTCTCTCCATCTTGCAAAATGGAAACTCTGTACCCATTAAACAAAAGCTCCCCATCTCCCGCTTCCCTCAATTCCTGGAAACCCGCCCCCCTACTTTCTGTCTCTGTGAGTTTGACTACTCTAGGCGCCTCGCAGGAGTGGAGTCATACAAACTCTAGAGTTGCGTAGTTGTCATTGACACTAAAATAATGATTTAAAGAAAAGGAACTTACTGAACCAAAACTGCTCACGGTTTATAAACGCTCTAAATATATTATAGTCTGATTATTTAACCACTGTAGGATTATCGTCCCATATTTTACTTTTCAGAATTTCCCAAATGAGCCGAGGTAGTCAGCTTCTTCCTTACGTGTCAGAATGACTATCTGATGCCATCGCGAGCCTTGTGTGCAGGGAACCAGCTCAGTTTCACTCCAGTGACAGTTCTGTTTCAGTGGCTGAACCTGTACACCAGGGGTCCTTCATGGGGGGCAGTTTGCCCCCCAAGAGACATTTGCAATGTCTGGAGACATGTTTGGTTGTCACAACTGGGGGACGAGTGCCCCTGGCATCTGGTGGCTAGAGGCCAAGAATGCTCTAAACATTGTCCGGTGCACAGGACGGCCCTCCACAACAAGCACTTATCTGGCCCAAAATGTTCATGGTATCAGAGTTGAGAAATCCTGATCTACACCGAGCTCCACGCTGACCACACTTTTCCAATCACAGAGTCAGCACGAACATCCCGGAATTGAAAAGCGCCTGCTTCCCTGAGGAGGTTCTGACAGCTTCAGGCTACTACCAACAAAAGTATTCTGAGCAGTAAGTTATGTTAAAAAAAAAAGTTTCCCCTGTTTAATGATTCCAAAACTTGGCCTTACATGTGCTTCTATAACGTCTTCCTACATTTACTTTACATTTTTGGCATTTTACAGTGGAAACCGTAAATTGTACCAATATTTCAGCATTTTGAAGAGGTGATGGTCAGGACTCCTTCCTTTAGTTACTATGCAAGAGCAATTTCAAATTCCTGGCTTTTAAGTGGCCTGGAAAATCGACGTAATCCACAAATTTATTTCTTTGCAGCAAATATTTCCCCATTAGTACCATCATGTAGCAATTAGTCTGAAACATACAGGACCCAGATAATTCTCTCCACTTGGCAGCCAATGTCCTATGAGACAAATCCTCAAAATTCCAAGCAATGATGTTTCCCTGATTTCTTGAGAGTATAAGAGGAAGTGAAACTAGGCACTTTAGACATGATTTAAGAGTTCTAATTTAGAAGTAATCAAGATCAGCCCCAGGATCTGTGGGCTAGTCAGTGGCTGAATGAATCCCTGAGTTTACATTAGCTACTTTCTGAGGTAGGTAACTTCCCAGTACGATGCTGTTAGGGACCTTACACCAAGTTACCTAGTGAGTGTCTTGTCAGTTAGGATTTTTGTTATTGTAAGTTTCAGAAGACCCAATCCCAAGTGGCTTAAACAAAATGGGAATGTAGTGACATGACTGAGCAGTCCCAGGGGGAGCTGGATTCGGGACCTTAAAGTGATGAGCTCAGGCCTCCATCTCTTGGCCTACTGGCTCTGTTCTCCTCTGGGCATTGACTTCATTCTCAGGCTTCACATGGAGGTATGGTGGCCGCAGCTCCACCCTCCCATCCTTCCAGGTTCAAGTCCAGCAAGAAAAGACGAGAAACGACACTTGTCACCCACCTAGGACCCCATCCAAAGCCACAGGGCCCCATACAGGGCACACGCCATCCCCTGGTGGGAGGGTAGGGTCAACAGCCCCCAGCACAGGACTGAGAGTAGGGAGGGGCGGCCCTGGGGGCAGGTTTGCTAATTGTTACCAGCAGAAGGGCAAATTGACACTGGGCCGTCAAAATAGCAAATGCCCACCACTAGTGCAAAAAAATACATAACCAATAATGGAACAAAGCAAAAGAAACCCTTGGGCCAGCTAACATTTTAGATTTAAAAATTTTCAAAGCGTGTTCACGATAGTTCACTTGGTCATCCCTAGCGATATTTCCGTGGCTTAGCTGTGGCAAGCACAGCTCCTCCCTCCTCTTGGGGGAGGAAACTAAAGCCCCACATGGCTTGTGTGATGTCCCCCGTCACAGTGCGGCAGTGGCCCGACTAGAAATCAGGTCTTGGGCTTTCTATTCATCCTGAGTTGCTTTGTTTACAGATCATTATGTGGGATTTTTTTTTTTTAATTAAAAAAAAAAGGTTGGCAGCCTTGGCTAAGTTCCTACTTTAGGTGGGCCAAAGAATCTACATCCAGAGGCTAGAGGTGTCCATGGTCCCCATGATGCAACTAGAGTGCTTCAGGGAATCATTTTATTTCCAGAGTCTGGGCTGGAAGAACTCAAAGAGCGTGACGAAGATGTAAGTAATATGTGCTGGACTCTCAGATTGTCTGTGAAAGTCGTAGAAAACACGAAAGTCTTTAAAGACGTGTGCGCTCTCTGCCCTTGGTTTTGGTTGGAGCCATCATTCAAGGGCAGCCCTCTGCAGAGAAATGGCCCTGGACTCAGGGAGCATCAAGGTTTGGGAAGTGAACAGCCACCAGGCAGGCAATCCCCTGGCAGCGGCTATCTGCCTTGCATCCTTGTAGGGGGAAAATCTCTCTGAAACGTGCTGGGTGGATGAAGCCTTTGTGATTTGCTTGGCGGTGCTCTGAAACTTTCTTGTCTGCTCCTAATTTTACAGCTAGCAGCTGTCACTGCTTTGTTCTAACCAGTCGGTAATTTTCCATTCTCCTTGCTCACTCGTATTCCCTTTATATCTCTCATCCCTCGCTCTGCAAAAACTTCTTCCTTGTTCTTACCGCTTTTTTAACCCCAGGGAAGGATGTGCATGTCACGTATTCTCTCATTTAGTATTTTGTCACTTCTGTAACTTAGTCATTGCTTTAAAAAAAATCAAATTTTAAAATTTTAATTCTCTCCTTCAAGCATAAGGTGTGCCCTTTCATTTCCCCTGCACACGCTCTGCGTATAATACAAACATTCTTACAGTATCTGACAGACACAGAGTGTTGTCACTCCACGTTTTATAGGATTTGGCATTCAGAGCTTCTCATCTTCCTCACAGGAAGATTGCTTTTTGTTTGTTTTTATTTGTCCGTTCATTTATTTTGTAGGACCCTAGGGGTGCTACTAGAATTCCTTGGAGGTGTTTTACAAGTGGTACCACAACTTTATTTTTCTATTTTGATTTTGCATCATCTGGGATTTGCTTCACAATAATCCAGACGGAGGGGAGGGGGCCACGGTGACTGTGGGAGTGGGTGGGGAGCACACGGTGGCTCATATACTGTTCTCTCTACTTTCGTGCATGCTGGAAATTTTCCGAAATAAAAACATTTTAACAATTTTTGCAGAAAGATTATTTCTAACAATCTCCCTTTAATAAAGATGATGCTGATGGTACAAATATTGCCACCTATAGGTGGAAAATATGTTACAGCTGTTTTTCTTTGACTTGGATGGGTTGCAACCTCAAAAAGATAGGAGAAACATTATAAGCTTCACCTCCGGCCTAGTGAGTACTAACTCTAAAATGTTATTGACTATTATTTTCTCAGAACTCTCTGTTAATACGAACTTCTAGTTACCACTCACATAAATTGTATTACAATCTGTCTTCTATATAAGACGAATGTTTGAAAAAGGTCAACTTACATTTTAATATAAAGACTCACGATTTTTAAAAGTTTGAAAATCCCAAACCAGAATAGAATAAAAAATGTCTTTTTGACACTTCAAATGTTTTTGGTGACTTGAGAATGTGTCTATATTTTAAGTTCTCATGTTCGTGTGAGCTGGACATTTTCATGTGAGCCCACAAAAAAGAAAAGTGCTGTTTTCAGGGGCTGCCCCGTAGCCTTTCACATAAAATTTATAATACTATTTGGCCTATTAAAGTTCCAAGAGTAACAGTCTTTTCTGAGATGGCCTTGCCTGACATTTTTTCTTCATTAATTGTTTCTGTAGGACCACGTCTGCACCCTGCTGCCTCTCATGGGGTATTCTAAGAAGGACGGAGGTTCACTCAGTGATGAACCGTGTCACACTGATCTGCAGGTCAAGCCCACTGAGAAGAGAGTTAGCACACATACTGTTACATCTTCCGGGAAGACCTTATCCCTGGCCGGCTCAGGTTATCCTATTGCTCATCAGGGGACAGCACAAAGACAGCATTCCCAATAATGGCAGCACAATTCCTAATCAAACACTTCGCAATTCACCTGCAATTCAGAAAAATGAAATGGTGACATTTCCTGCCTGAAGATGATGTCGAATTTCTAATATTTTAGGGTTAGAGACCATTTTGTGGGGCTGCATTGCACTATTAAGTTGTGAGGTGGTTCTTGAATGTGACACCAAAAGCACAGGGAACAAAAGGAAAACAGATAAATTGGTCTATAACAAAATTAAAACTTTCGTGTCAGGGACACTATCAACAGAGTGGAAAGGCAACCCATGAAATGGGAGAAAATATTCGCAAATCATATACCTGATAAGGGGTTAATATCCACATTATTTAAAGAACTTCTATAAATCAACAACAAAAGCAAATAACGATTAAAAAATGGGCAAAGGACTTGAATAGACATTTCTTCAAGGAAGATATAAAAATGGCTAGTTTGTACATGAAAAGATGCTCTATGTCACTAATCATTGGGGAAATGCAAATCAAACTCACAATGACATACTTCTTCACACTCACTAGGATGACAATTATAAACAAAAATAAAAACAAAACAACAGAAAACTAGAAGTGTCAGCGAGCATGTGGAGAAACTGGAAGCCTTGTGTGCTGCTGGGGGGAATGTAGAACGCCATAGCTGCTGTGGAAAACAGCATGGCGGTTCCTCGAAAAATTAAACATGGCATTGCCATATGATCCAGCAATGCACTTCTGGGCATACGCCTAAATGAATTACAAGCTACGGACGGGGACAGATATTGGTATACCCCTGTTTATAGCAGCATAAATCACAATAGCCAAGAGGTGCAAACAATTCAACTGTTCATCCACAGATGAACAGATAAACAAAATGTGGTACGTACATACAATGGAATATTATTCAGCCTTAAAAAGGAAGGAAATTCTGACATATGGTATAACATGGAAACTTAAGGACATTATGTTAAGTAAAATAAGCCAGTTACAAAAATACAAATACCGTACAATTCCACTCACACAAGGTACCCAGAGTAGTCAAATTTATAGAGACACAGAAAGTAGAATGGTGGTTACCAGGAGCTGGCGGAAGGGGAGAGTAGGGAGTTATTGGTTTTTTTTCAGATTGGGACCTGAGTTGACATCTGTTACCAATCTTATTTTTCTTCTTCCTCTTCTTCCTCTCCCCAAAGCCCCCCGTGTACATAGTTGTGTATTTTAGTTGTGGGTCCTTCCAGTTGTGGCATGTGGGACGCCGCCTCAGCATGGCCTGATGAGCGGTGCCATGTCCACGCCCAGGATCCGAACCTGCGAAACCCTGGGCCACCAAAGCGGAGCACATGAACTTAACCACTCGGCCACGGGGCCGTGCCTGGAGAATTATTGTTTAATGGGGACAGACTTTCAGTTTTGCAAGATGAGAAAAGTTCTAGAGATGGATGGTGGTGATGGTTTCACAACAACGTGAATGTACTTAATGCCTCTGAACTGTACACTTAAAAATGATTAAAATGGTAAATTTTATGTTATGTAAATTTCACCACAATTAAAAAATAAATAAATAAAAATTCAAAACATTAATTTGAACAAAATTTGCAAATTAAAAAAATTGTTAGTTTCTTAAAAAAGGAATAATTTTTGAGAGAGAAACTTAAAAAATAAAATGCAGGGGCTGGCAGAAGATTAGCAACAGATGTTAGCTCAGATGCCAATCTTTGAAAAAAGAAATGTGTTTAAAAAAATAAAATAAAATGCAGGGGCCAGCCTGGTGGCATGGTGATACGCCTAAATGAATTACAAGCTACGGACGGGGACAGATATTGGTATACCCCTGTTTATAGCAGCATAAATCACAATAGCCAAGAGGTGCAAACAATTCGTATGCTCTACTTCAGCGGCCCGGGGTTCACAGGTTCTGATCCCAGGCGCGGACCCATGTAAAATAGAGGAAGATTGGCACAGATGTTAGCTCAGGGCCAATCTTCCTCACACACCCAAAAATAAATAAAATAAAATAAAATAAAATGCTATTTAAAAGCATCATGGGGCCAGCCCTGTGGCGCAGCGGTTAAGTTCGCACATTCTGCTTCTCGGCGGCCCGGGGTTCGCTGGTTCGGATCCCGGGTGCGGACATGGCACTGCTTGGCAGCCATGCTGTGGTAGGCGTCCCACGTATAAACTAGAGGAAGATGGGCATGGATGTTAGCTCAGAGCCAGGCTTCCTCAGCAAAAAAGAGGAGGACTGGCAGTAGTTAGCTAAGGGCTAATCTTCCTCAAAAAAAAAAAAATAAAAATAAATAAATAAATAAATAAAAGCATCATGTTAATGCTTACCAATTCTGAAAGATAGTATTCTCAATAGTATTTTCAGAATTTCTCTGGGGGCGAGCACTGTACCAGATACTGACTAGGATATTGTAGATGCATAAAGCACTACCTAGGAGAGGACGATGCCAATGGGAACATAAGACATTGTGTGTGCAACGAGGGAGAAACAGGAAAAGGCTGGATGAGATTGAATTCAACTGAGAGTCACGGAGAATCATGCAAGAGAAGAGAAAAGTCCCAGGAGGGAGGCCTGGGCTAGGGGCGTAAAGGCCTGAAGATGAGAGGCAGGAAAAGTCGTGACATTGCTTTGAATCTATGAATTCAGTCTTCAATTTGGAGCCATCTCTATTTATTCAATCAAACAACAAAATCTTATTAAACATCAACTGCGAGTAAAGAGGGGATTACAGAATTTACAAAAATGAATATAACATTTTCTCTGCCCTCAAAGAATTTATAATCTAATAAAGGAGCTAGGGTATACATACAGAGAGTTATTTTTTTTTCATATATATATATTTTTTATTAATGTTATGATAGATTACAACCTTGTGAGATTTCAGTTGTACATTTTTGTTAGTCATGCTGTGGGTACACCACTTCCCCCTTTGTGCCCTCCCCCCACCCCCCGTTTTCCCTGGTAACCACCAATCAGATCTCCTTGTCAATATATTAACTTCCACCTATGAGTGGAGTCATATAGAGTTCGTCTTTCTCTGACTGGCTTATTTCACTTAACATAATATCCTCGAGGTCCATCCACGTTGCTGCGAATGGGCCAATTTTGTCTTTTTTTATGGCTGAGTAGTATTCCATTGTGTATATATACCATATCTTCTTTATCCAATCATCAGTTTCTGGGCACGTAGGTTGGTTCCACGTCTTGGCTATTGTAAATAATGCTGTGATGAACATACGGGTGCAAGGAACTCTTGGGATTTCTGATTTCAGGTTCTTAGGATAGATACCCAGTAATGGGATGGCTGGGTCATAGGGTATTTCTATTTTTAACTTTTTGAGAAATCTCCATACTGTTTTCCATAGTGGGTGTACCAGTTTGCATTCCCACCAGCAGTGTATGAGGGTTCCTTTTCCTCCACAACCTCTCCAACATTTGTCGCTCTTGGTTTTGGATGTTTTTGCCAATCTAACGGGTGTAAGGTGATATCTTAGTGTAGTTTTGATTTGCATTTCCCTGACGATTAGTGATGATGAACATCTTTTCATGTGTCTATTGGCCATATTTATATCTTCTTTTGAGAAATGTCTGTTCATGTCCTCCGCCCATTTTTTGATGGGGTTGTTATACAGAGAGTTATTTTTAAAAGCTCTTTTATCAAACAGATTATGGCTATTAAAAAAAATCCCAGAATATTCTGAAAACTCACCATTCCTTTGGTTTTCACATCAGAGGAACTAAGTTCCGTCAGTGTCCCAAAGAGCTCTCTCTGGGGCCCTGGTCGTAAGAGGTTCCAAGGCAATTTCCGATGTGCACAGTCCACGGAGCTGGTCTGAGTCACTCGGGATGCAACGGAAAAAATCCCTAAGGCAACATGAAATCCGCTGCCTCTAGCCCAGCTGTGTTACCCAAGGTGACCCAGGCAAGTCGCTAACCCCTGCTTCTGTCAACCGAGGGAGCTGGACCTTCTGAGTTCTTCCTTTCCAACTCCAACCGTACCACAGCCACTGTGGTTTTCCTCGAGGCAACAAAATAGAGCTCAATGTTTGAGGAAGGCAAACAAAGGGGAGAAGGGGCCCCCAGCAGTGGGGAGGTGCCCCACCCTGCCAGCGAGGGGAGGACAGAATTCTCTCCCAGGAGAAGGGTATGAATGAGACCAGCAGACGCTCCATCCAGGTGTTTCCTCCTGCCCAATACTTTCCCCTAACTTCACGGATGTTATACAATCACGTTTCCAGGTGTGCTCCTGGAAAACGTCATCCGTGCTCAAAGTAGAGATGCCTATTTGCATCTTCCCAAACAAAAGAGTGTGCCGTAATTCTGACTTGTGCAAACCTGAAAGGGCTGTGTGTTGATCATCTTTCAAAAAATCATTTTGGTTATAGTTTTCCACTTTGAAGTGTGGATTCTTGCACTTTCATTTACAATTCAAGCTTACAAACACTACCTTTTGAGAATCTACTCGAATTGACCACGACGAGGTTTAAACACCATTTTTGTAAAGGGCTTGTCTTTGCCAACCTCGTTTATTTCTCCAGTCGAGAGATTTGAAATATTATCCCCAGTTTCCTCTCTATGCCACGTGACTCCCCCCCGACCTCTGTGAAATAGAGGTTTTGGAGGCTGTTTTGTTTGTTGTGACAGCAGCAGAGAGTTTCTATCAATAGAACCTCACCTTTGATCTCCAATACAAAAACAGATGCTCCGGCTAAAGTCACTTCTCAGTCTCTTGGGTCTGTGGCACGTCCATAAGATGCTGCAAGGGACACCGAAGAGCAGCTCGAACCCCATGTTTCAGTGACACAGAAACAATGTTCCACATGCTGGCCCCAGTGAGGGTGACGGCTGCAGACATTTTCCCGCAGGGCCAGGCGGCCGGCTCAGCCTCTACTTGGAGAGCTTGTTTCAAAGAAAGTCCGGGTGCTAAGTCGTCTTGGAAAATGAGGCAAATGGACTTTTGGTGGTGAAACAATGCATTTTATACAGAAATCGAAATATAATGATGTACATCTGAAATTTATATAATGGTATAAACCAATGTACCCTCAATAAATAAAAAGAAAAATATGAAGCAAATGAAAAAGCCACCTGATGTCAACGAAAAAAACCACCAAAATTGTCATTAAAGTTTTAATAAGTTGAATTTCGTAATCAATTAAATCTTCAATAAGTTGACAAAAGCTAGCAGTTTTCTTTCTTTTTTAAAAAAAAGCACTTCCTTCTAAAACCAGTGATCAGAAACCAAGGAAAGCGCGTTTGCTTGGGAGCATTTTTCTCCAGCTGTTTGCAAATAGCAGCTTCTCGGCCAAAGAATCCTCGGGGTAAAAACCTTTTTATATTCATTTTCTCGAGCCCCACGTCTGGCGGCCCTTTTGAGGAATTTGAAGGCAGAATGCTGCGAGCAAGATTGCCCCCTGCCGGCCGGAATGGTCACCGCACATAAGCTCCCCCGTGGCATCTGGTTGGCCGGGTGGCTTCGGGAGGGAAATATTTAACTCCACGTGCTCACCGGCTGGACTTTGTTGCACAGTGGAGGAGAGCGAATGTGTATGTGATCGCCCCGGGAGAGAATGAGCGCTGCCAACTTGCCCGCTCGAGGAGAGAATGTTCCCATTTCTGTTGCAACTCTCCTGGAGTCCTCTAAGCCTCTGGAACAACTTGTCCAGAACAAATAATGTTTCACAAACTCATCTTGTGAAACAGAAGCTCCAAAAAGATGTACTTTTATTGATTTATGAGTTATTAAATTTTAAAGATCAACCTAACCCATAACTTCTTCACAAATCACGTAGCTCTGGGGGCCATAGGAATAACTAGACCCCTCGTCACAGGAAGTGGGACATCGCCAGTGGCCAGTTTCTACCCAGCACTGTTTGCACCCAGTCCTGGGCTAGATGTCATGAGCCACGAGGTCCCCCCGGGTCCTTCGCCTCAAAGACTGCACAGTCTAGCAGTTAGCTTGCATCATGTTCTATTTTTTAAACACACCCAGTGAATATCTTTTTTAGATCCTTCTTGCCACTCTGGGTGGGTACAGCATCTGTGCAGATTACAGGTCATTTCTTTCCCGACATAGATTTTTCATGAGAATATTTGTAATTTAGAGCACACACTCTGAAGTCAGTGAGATCTGCGTTTGCATCCCAGCTCCGCTACCTACTAGCTGTGTGCCTTGGGTGAGTTGTTTAACCTCTCTGGGTCTCAGTCTTCTCATTTTTAAAATGTGGATAATAAATTCTGCCTCACATGGTAGCTGCGAGGATTAGATAAGATAATAATATGCGTCAACACATTGAGCAGAAAGTTTGGCCCATAGTAAAAATAAATAAGTGTTAGAAGTATTTCTGTATCCAGATGAAATGTATTAAACTGGCTTTGCTCCCTGACTTGTGGAGACAAGAGTATTTCTGAAAGTTTTGCCTTTTATTTTAAAGTGTTTGAGCACTTTAGCGCCACTTCAAAGTCTTTGCTTCTCCGGTTTTCCAGGTCTCGGGGAGGGACGTGGCTGCTGTCCCTGTGTAAGAGGTCACACCAGGTAAGTTTGTGAACGCTCACAGAGCTCCCGCGATGTCCTTGAATTTGACACTGGTGCCAGAATTGATACAATTTTGGTCTCCCTGAATAGCCAGTGCCTGAGGACTTTAATGTTTTGAAGGTGGAGAAGTGCCGTTTGAAAGCTGTTGGCAGTTGTCTGTCTCTGGAGGGTGAGGGGTCACGTTTGGCATAGTCTCTGCTTGGGGAAATCACCAGGATGGGCCTTCAGTCATGCACAGGACGGACAACTGTGTGGTCGCTTGTAACCAGGATATACCAACACCTCAGACCAGCATGTCCTGTGGAGCCAGGTGGATGGAGGGGGCATCTATAGCCCAAATATGTCCTCACAGAGTTAGAGGGCTTTGGGCCTTACATGTCGGTTTGGACTGCACTGTCTCTAGACGTGATGATTTGTTCTTAGGGGATGTGGGTGCCCAAGAATCACCCCCAGGAGATGGGGAGCAGAGGCTGGCCGAGGCAGGAAGGAGGAGGAGCATCTCGGCCTCACCTAGAGTGGGCTCCAGAAGAACCAGCGAGGGTCCTGGGGCCCTGAGCTGGGGAAGGGAGGGGCCTCTCTCAGAGGGGAAGGGGGTTCCTGGACGTTAGAAGCACAGATTGTCAGAGGCACTCCTGAGCCGACAGGTAGGCTGGCCTGTCGATCCAGAGGGAGGAGACACCAAGGAGGAGAGAGGGCCAGAGAAAGACTCCTTGAGTCTAAATCAGACTGTCCTGAGCAAGGCCTGGGAATCTGCTAAACCAGAACCACTGCCTGGGGACCACCGTTCCAGTTCTGTGGTTTGCAACCTTGGCTGCATGTTAGAATCATTGGGGGAGCTTTTCAAAAATATAGATGTCCAGTATATACCCAAAGGATTGAAAATAGATGTTAAACAAACACTTGTGTGTCTGAATGTTCATAGCAGCACTATTCACGTTAGCCAAAAGGTGGAAACAACTCATATGTCATTGACAGATGAAGAGATAAACAAATTATGGTATATCCATACAATGGAATATTATTCAGCCTTAAAAAGGAGTGAAGTCCTGATACATGCTACGACATGGATGAACTTTGAAAATATTACGCTATGTGAAAGAAGGTAGGCACACAAGGTCCCATTGTCTATGACTCCTTTTGTATGAAATATCCAGAATAGTTAAATCCACACAGACAGAAAGCTGAGTTGTGGGTGCCAGGGGCTGGGGTAAGTGGGGATGGGGAGTGACTGTTTAATGCATGTAGGGTTTTATTTAGGGTGATAAAGATGTTTTGGAACCGAATAGTGGTGGTGGTTGCACGACACTGTGAATGTATTAAATGCTACTTTAAAATGGTTAATTTTATGTTATGTGAATTTCATGTCAATAAAAAAATTATAATTATAATGATACTTAAAGAGTATATAAATGCCTAGGCCCCACGGCAGACCAACTAGACCTGAGCCTCTGGGGGTGGGACCAGACGCGGATGTGTTTCGAAGCTCCCAGGCGATCCCAGGCTGCAGCCCAGGCTGAGAACCACATTCGCAGGGGATTTGCCACCAATTTCTCAGACTGGTAGCACTTGGCTCACACCCGGTCTCTCTCTAGGTCTCAATCAGGTGTCCCTTCCTGCAGAAAGTCGTCTTCCAGGGTGCTCCCTCCTCCCGCCCCTGACCAGCAAGATGACAAGCTCTTTCCCCTGATGCTGCATGACACCCAGGACACATTTCTTCCAGAGCACTTTCTGGACTCGGTTGCTAGACTTCGAGCTTTCTGGGGGCAGGCACCAGGCTTTCCTTCTAGCTCAGTTTCCCCAGGGCCCAGCACAGGGTCTGGTACAGACAGGAGCCTAAGAGCTGTTGAGTGAATGAAGGAATGAGTGAGTGAACGAATGAACACTGAGTGGGTGAGTGAGGGAATGGGAGCCTGCTCACCTGTCGCTTGTGTTTCTTCCATGCACTTAGCTTGCCCAGAGCATTCGTGACAGGACCTCTGAGGGGTTCCTTTGGGAGCAGGACTTCCATCTCTCCTACAGGTTTATTCCGGCAACACTGAGTAGCTTCGATGCTGGAGGCTGGAAGATGTTTCGAACTTCTTGATTGTCAGCCTTCTCCGCCACGACATCCCGCACACTGGACTCACCTGGGGAACTTTAACCAGTGATTGAAGCTGATGCCTGAGTCCCACACCCAGCATCTGATTCAGCTGCCCTGGGTGGGACCAGGGCGTGGAGGTTTTTAAAGCCCCCAGATGCTTCTAATGTGCAGCCGAGGTCACAAACCACTGCACAAATGCTTGGTTGCAGCATTCCTGAGTAATTTTATTTCTAAAACTCACAAACCACTCAGACACTGACCATACTATTTCCTTACATGGAAACAGAAGGATGTTTAGCAATACCGTGATAGACCCCTTGACTTTGCTCTAGAATTTGAGGCCATCTCCTTGAGCGTTAGTGGCTCCAGGATCAGAGTGCCTCCGGGGGAGATGACTCGCCCCCATCCACTGACTGACCCAGGCCGTCCTGCGGGTGAGGGAGGAGGCTGGGCAGCAGCTACTGAAGCAGCAGCTTGTTCTGTCACGTAGCTTAACGCTGCTGAGGGGAGAAATCTTGAGGGACTTGAAAAAGCTGGAGGATTATCTTTCTTTCCTAGCCTGTAAGTAAACAGCGAGAACAAGGTGAAGGCAGCCTCATAACCTGACGTTCGAAGCGTTTCATGTTCGCTCAGGTGGCATAGTCTATTAAGATGCGACAAAAGCACATTTCATATTTACAGCAAAAACATTTTTAACTCCATATGCTTGTTTTGTTAAGATGATTACACCTTGCTGTTGAAGAAACAAAATGCCTAAACTCCTTGTTTTAATTAAATAAGCTTAAATATTTGTTTTGGGTGATAATTTGCTGGTAGTGTTTGTTTCTCTTAATACAATGCGACAACAAATAATTCACTTAAATATTCATGACTCATTCTCAAGTTAGATATGATCCTGTCCAATGACTTCACAAATACTAGTTTCCCTTAGTTCAGATTTTTTCTATTATTATGGTAAAGTACACAACCAAATTGGCCATTTAAACCATTTTAAAGTGTCCAGTTCAGTGGTGTTCAATAGATTCACAATGTTGTGCAACCATCTAGTCCCAGAACTTTGTCATCAGCCGCAAATCCATTAAGCATTCTCCATTCTCCCTCTCCACATATTGCAGGATTCCATTTATATGAAATGTCCGGAACAGAACAATCCAGAGAGACGGAAAGCAGATTAGTGGTTGCCAGGGGCTGAGGGTGGGGTGTTGGGGAGAAATGGGGAGCTCCCAACGGAAAACCATGCTCCCCAGCCCCGCTTCCTGGGTAAACTGGGTTGATGGCTGCGTTTTGTTTCTCTTTCTCATCCAGGAAAGCGCGTTGTAAGAGCAGGCATTTTCCTCTGAGTGCAGCTCTAGCTCTGTTCATTTTGATATGTAGTGTTTTCATCAGTATTATTTCCCACATAGTTTACAAATTTATTTTTTGTCCCACGGTAGTTTGATAGCACGTCTGGACATTCTCAAAGGGTCGACGTTTCGCTTCTACTTGATAGTTTATTTCTAGGTTTATTGTGTTCTGACCAGAGAATGTGACTTGTACTATTTCTAACTTGTTATGTATAATGGGTTTTCCTTTGGCTTCATTTTTTGTTTTTTTTGAAAGATTGGCACCTGACCTAACGACAGTTGCCAATCTTCTTTTTTTTTTGTTTTTCCCGAATCCCCCCAGTACATAGTTGCATATTTTTTCGTTGTGGATCCTTCTAATTGTGGCACGTGGGATGCCACCTCAGCCTGACCTAACAAGCTGTGCAAGGTCCGCACCCAGGATCTGAACCAGGGAAACCCTGGGCCACCAAAGGGGAGCATGTGAACTTAACCACTCGGCCACGGGGCCAGCCCCTGGGTTCATTTTTATAACTTCTTCTATTCGTGCTTGAAAAGAAGTCTACCCTTTTCAAAAGAGAGTTTAGAATATTGAGTTTATTGTTAATTATATTATTCTTTCAGTTTATTAATAAATATATTATTAATATATAATCTTTACATATTAAAATACTCTAATTATTTAAATAATTATAATATTAATTATATTATTGTTATCTTTAACATTCTTACTTTTTCCCCCCTACCTAGCCCCACAAAGACTGAAATCAGCGAGGAGAATCTGCCAGCACTGTTTTACTCCTGTTGGTTTCCCTTAGTTATTGCTGCAGTTTGTCTTTTTTTCTTTTTGAGGAAGATTAGCCCTGAGCTAACTACTGCCAATCCTCCTCTTTTTGCTGAGGAAGACTGGCCCTGAGCTAACATCCATGCCCATCTTCCTTTACTTTACATGTGGGGCACCTACCACAGCATGGCTTTTGCCAAGCGGTGCCGCGTCTGCACCCAGGATCCAAACTGGCAAACCTCAGGCTGCCGAAGCAGAGCACGTGAACTTAACCGCTGCACCACGGGCCGGCCCCTGCAGTTTGTCTTTATATATGTAACAGGATGCTAGAATGAGACTCTCATTTCAGCTTCAGCAGAGGCACCAAAGTCGGGTGAGATCAAGGCAACATAAGCCAAGAACCCCACATCCTAAAGTGAGGGGCAAGATTGCCTACGCAGGACAGGCTAAGAGGCTGTAAAAATGTACGGTGTAGAAATTACACTTTAATTAATCTTACAATTAGGAATAGATGAGGTAAAGTATTAAAATAATTTATAGTACATTTATATTATTTTTTTTTTAAAGATTGGCACCTGAGCTAACATCTGTTACCAGTCTTCTTTTCTTCTTCTTCTTCTTCCCAAAGCCCCCCGGTACATAGTTGTATATTTTAGTTGTGGGTTCTTCTGGTTGTGGCATAGGGGACGCCACCTCAGCATGGCCTGATGAGCGGTGCCATGTCCGCGCCCAGGATCCAAACCGGCGAAACCCTGGGCCGCCGAAGCAGAGTGCGCAAACTTAACCACTCGGTCATGGGGATGGGCCCTGTATATGATATAACTTTATGCTATTGTTAGGATACTAACATATTTAAAATATTTTGATGAATAATGATATGGAAAAGATCATAACATGTTATTAATTCTAACTTTATGAAATAAACACATATACAGAAAAAAGATGGGAAAGAAACACCCTGAGATTCTAGGTACTTTTTCTTTTCTTGACATTTGCCTGAATTTTAGAAATTTTTTACAATGGATATATATTAGTTTCTTTTTTAATCCTTATTTTATTATTGGGAAAAAACAGTTGGTTTTTTTTTAAAGGATAATTCAAATGCCCAAGTAATCACCTTCTATGCTATTGCTCTCCAGCTTAAGACCAACACATGACTGAAAAGCACTTGATTTGGGGGTCCATCTTCCTGTCACTCAAGGCCCCAGAGGAGGGCGGGGCCATGGCCCGGCTTCACTAGCTGGCAGTTTTCAGAGCAGGTTCTGTGGCTTGTTTTCCCAGGAAACGGCCGGAACATCCCAAGAGGATGTGGAAAGTTTGCCTACTTTCTCATGTATTTATCTGGGCCTGATGCTGGGACTAATGCACTAGCTCTAGCTTTATGTTTAATCATGGCTCAGAAATCCAGTTACCATGGATACAGAGGGCCAAGATGATGTCACTGTTGCCATTTGTCTCATGAGCTGGTTTAAACTAACCTTTAAAACTTATGCTTAATTATCGTTACTGCTAAAATAGGCCCCGAGGGGACGTGCCTTAATCAATTCATATTTTGACGATCGTTTCCTACTGTCCTTATCAGGAAAACTGATTTCCTGGGTCTGCTACTGAATCCACACTGGGCCTCTCGGACTTGCACATTTTCCCAATCCACGTAAGACAAAAATCCTTATTTGCATCCTGCCTTCTCCCTGGAGGGACGGAGTGAGAGGAGGTGCAGGAAGAGGTGGCCTAGTTCCTTCTCTTGGTCCTTCCACTCTCCCCTTCAGTGGATCACCGTCTGGAGCAAAAGAGGGGGAGAGACGGAGACTGTGATGATTCACGGCACGCCCCACTTCTTTCTGTTTCTCTCCTTAACACAGCAATATCTTTTTAAATAAATGCTCTGGAAAGTAAATTCTATAATGAAATTACATCTGGTTTAATTTTTTAAAAAGTAAATCCTCACAAATCACGCAAAGTGTCAGCCATGCGCCACGCTGCATGCCCACAGGCACAGCTGCGAAGCCTGCAGCCCACAGCTTCAGCTGGACACACATCTTTGTTATTCCTTCTTGAACAAATGTCCTAGAAATTGAGGAACCAGCAGTGAACAAAAGAGACAAGGAAACAGCCTCATGGAGCTTTGAATGGGAAGGCCACAAGGAAACGAATACTCTCAGAAGTACCTCTACCATCCCCTGGTGTCAGGTGCCATGGGGGAGGACACGGGGTGCTATGAGAGCCTACTTCTGATCTACAGGGTGGAGTTGGGGACGGGAGGTTCAGGCAAAGTTTCCCTGAGGAAGTGACATTTGAACTAAGACCTGAACATTGGCCCTCCAGATTTTCCATAGACAGATGATTTGGGACAGTATTCATGTTAGAGAAAATGACAATTGCTCATGTCAGAGAAGAGGAGGTGATGAACAGTGCTCCTCCAAACACTCCTTTATCACCAATACTGGACATGATGAATGAGGTAGTCAATGGGAGCAAGTGCAAAGGCCCTGAGGTCAGTCTGCTAGTGGGGCATGCAGATAAAAGATCTAAGCACAGATTATTATCATTGTAAACCAGTGGTTCTCAAACTTCTTGGCCTCAAAACCCTTTTACTCTATCAAAATTACTGGGGACTCCGAAGAGCTTTTGTTTATGTAGAGTCTACCTATCAAAATTAAACTACTATTAGAAATTAAAACAGAAGATTTAAAACTATTATTTAAATGTTAATTCTTCAAAAAATAATAAACCAATTACATGTTGACATAACACATTTTTGTGAAAAATAACTATATTTTCCAGAACAAACACATTTGGGAGAAGAGTGGCATTATTGTACATTTTTGTAAATCTCTTTAAATATCTGGCTTAATAGAAGACAGCTGAATTCTCATATCTGCTTGTGTTCAAGCTGTTGCAATGTTATTTTTGTTGAAGTAGATGAAGAAAATTTGACCTCCCACAGATAAGCAGTTGGAAAAAGTAGGATATTGTAATGGCCTTTTTAGATAATTGTAGGCATCCTTCTTTGATACTATACCAAAACTTAACAATTGATAGTTTTCCCTTAAAGGTTAGTTGCAGTGTGGAATCTGAAACTGTAACGATGAATTTTCTGTACTTTGTTATATTTCAATACATTTAAACATAAATGGATTGCTTTTTGCATGGATCTTTCACCCATCCATGATTTTGTAACACCATGTTTTGGTCGTTTGGAAAATATTCTTTTTTTGCTTTTAGCAGAGTTTCCAAGTGTTTTCGTTATATAAGATTTAAAAATCATGTTCGTTAATATCACCACCAATGTCGTCAGAAAAGTATTCAAGTGTTGGGAAGCTGTCAAGCTCACAGTGCTCGATACAAGTTTTCCAATTGCTAATTTTCACTCGAAAGCTCAAATTTTATGATTGCCAACAAATATTTCAGCAGTTTTCCTTGAAGGGACAGGCTCCCTTCTTTTATTTTCAAGAAAATGTCTGCCAAACACTCAAGTCTGAATTACCACAGTCAGCAAGTTATTCTTCCAAGTAAAAATGATGCTCCATAATACACACAGGGGCTAGTTTGGCTGGTAACTCAACCATGAAGTGCTTTTCCTTGCGATAACCATGGTCCTCAGGTTTGCAGGAGAAATGTTGCATGCTGACTTCCTATTTCATCAGGCAGAATATTTTAAAAAGCATGTACTCAAAGGCCAAGATTTAATATAATTGATAATTGTAATGGCTTCATCAAAGACATTATTAAATGAAAAAGAAATCTTTTTTTCCCCTAGGAGTGTGTGATGGTGAAGAACCAGGCCAAGTTCGTTTTTAGGTCCCTTTTGCTGTGTTACTTTCAAAACATATCTCAAATCCCACCACTTCTCACTAAACCCCCTCCCTCCTTGCTCTGAGCCCTGCCATCTCCCTAGGGTTGCCGCAGCAGCTCCTAACTGGGACCCCGCTGCCAGCCGGCAGCCCACAGCCTCCGCTCCGCACAGCAGCCTCCTGTCCTGACGCCCATCCAGAGGGAAGGCGCACCCCGCATCCCGCAACGGCCACGTGCGTTCTTCCTGGCACTTGTGGTGGACACTGTATCTCGCCCCTCGTGGTTTTCTTTTTTGTCTTCACTGCCAGAAGGTGCGCTCAGCAGGCAGGGACTTGGCTTGGTCGGTGCATCTAGAGCTGCGTCCAGCACAGAGCAGGTGCTCAAGAAGCATTTGGCGGATGAACGAAAAAATGCATGCTCAGAGACGCCAGAGCCCAACCCTCCCTGACGACGCCCCCAGACCCTCGCCCTCCTTGCCCCTCCTCTCCCTCCCCGCCTTGTGCTTGAGCACCAGGCCCTGTGCTTGACCCTAGAACATAAGGGCAAATGAGACACAGTCTCTCCCTCGGGAATCTCACGTTTCCATGCAGAGGACACACATGTCCACAGATGATTCTCACGTCCCTGAGCGGATAAGAGCCCAGGACTCAAAGTAACAGAGACCTGGGTCAGGGTCTTGGTCTTAAGCTTCCTGAGCCTCAGTTTCCTCATCTGTAAAATGGCAACAACAATAGTACCTAATGCTTAGGTTTGTTGTGAGAATTAAATGAGCTAATAATATAACAATGTCTCACATATTATTAATAGTAGATGTTTTAAGTGGTGAAGGTGGAATTTGAGTCTTAAGGCCTATGTATTAAAAAAATACAGAATTCACCAGAATCGGGGACAGGGGTCGGAGTATGTGGGGGGAACTTCCAGGAGGAGGGCAAGTGGGACAGTGCCTGGGGCAGAGCTGACGTGGTGAGAGGTGGTGAGGTGGGTGTCCCAGGTGGGGGGTCATGGGATGATGCTGGAGGGGCATGCAGGAGCCTGAGGGCAGAGGAGTTTGCGACCCCTGCTGCAGCGCTGGGCTCCTTGCCTTGGGCGGGGAGGGGAGGCCTCGACAAAGCTGCCTGATGCAGGACGGCTGGCGCCCGAGGAGGGGGGATTGGAGGAGGCAGGGAGCCCAGTGAGGGGGCAGGACCCACAGGATGCGGTGGCAGGGGTGGGGGCAGAGGTGAGAGGGGCAGAGAGGAGGCTGCGAGGAGGAAAGCCTGCACTGGGGAGGACCTCAAGTGCTGGGCTGAGGGCTCGGGCCACAATTACCACACACTGCTTACTTCTTCCCCATCCGCCAACTGCCAGTTGGGTTTTCTGAGTTGACAATTTCCTGTCCTTCTGTCCGTCTCAGTGAGGTGACAGGGATGAATCCACGGTGTCTGTTTCTGCAGTGAGGAGAATATCTTAACAGCCAGTCTCACAGATGGGTCGCCTGAGTCTTAAATTGTTTTATTTTATACTGAGGGACACTTGGGGTCCTTCCTTAGTTAGTTAGCTGGTGGTTTAGACACATCACATGTTGTTCCCAAAAAGAGCTTCTCATTCTAACTCTTATTCAGTAAGTGCTTGCTGGCCAATGTTAAAGATATGATGAATTTTTTGAAGTACAATAATTTTTGTTGATAACTACTTATAAGAGAATTTTTTAAAAATCACTTCTGCTCCTTTGAGCTCCACAGTTGGGCCGGAAGGACTGGCGCCTGCATTCGGTAAACGTTCCTTACTGCATAAGAGTAACGCGCTTATTCAAGAGAAAGTACACAATTAAATGAAGCCCAGAGCCACCGATTCCCACCTCCTCACCACCCTTACGTTCGTAATCTACTCCTCAGGGGTGTGGACGTGGTCTGCCAGGCATTTCCCGCACCTCTCTTTTTATAACAGACTTAAAAAACCCAAAACAAGAAGTGAGCTGGCAGTCTACAGCGTGTTTTGTAGCTTGCTTTTCTCCCTCGACAACAGACAGTCAAGGCCTTTTGGAGGCCCAGGCGCTGAGCTGCCTCCTTCTGTGCACTGGCTGGAGAGTCCTGTCCATCAGCATTTGTTCTTAAAGGCATCGGCAGCCTTGAGCACGGCCATCCTTAACAGGAAAAGCAGATCTTGAAGCAGATCTCAATGCAATGTGCAAGGACTCTTTGGGGAAAAAAGGCAGTTTTGTCCTTTGGAAAGTGCCAGCCTGTGGTTGGACGCCATGTGCCTCGCACTCATGCAAACTCCAAACCTCCCGCAGGAGAGGGTCTGGGGTGGAGCTGGGCAATGGCTGGCCCCAGAGAGCAGGGGAAGGCGGAGGCGAGATGCGCGGGTTTGCTGCTAGATCAGATTCTTGCTGTCAGGCATCCCAGTGCCCCAACACGGTGTGTGTAGGTCTCATTTTCCGTTTCCTTCAGGGCTTTGGTTATTGACATTGAGAACTATCATGACAAGTTGATTTATTTTATGTCCAGGAAAACTAATTGTAAAGTTCACTGAGCAAGTCAAGCAATGAGGTTTCTTTACTGTGGTGCATTAATTCTACGGAACACACAGAAAATCCTTTATGTTTGCACATGGAGACCTGTACAAAAACATTTTCAGCGGGGTTATTTGTTAATATTTACAAAATTGGAAACAATTCAGATGTCCATGAGCAGAGGAAAGAATAAAGAAATTGAGGCATATTTATAGGATAGAATACTTGACGGCAATTAATACGAATGGACTAAACCTTAAAACAATGGCGGTGAAAGAGCAAGCAGCAGAATGCCAGATAAGGAGTGAGACTGTTTAAAAACACACAAGATGCTGCGTGTTGTTTATGGACGTTTGTAATCTGTGCTCCAAGTGGAAAGAACGCCAGAGGTCCTGGTAGCGAAGACCTGGGTGGAGGGGGAGAGACTGCCTGGCTGGGCCACATAGGGACTTCACGTGCACCGGTGAGCTTAATTTCTTTTTTTTTTTTTTGCCTATTGTGGTAAAAAATGTCTAACAAAATACACCATCTGAACCATTTCTAAGTGGACAGTTCAGGTGTATTGAGTGTATTCACACTGGTGTGCAACAGATCTCCAGAACTTTTTCACCTTACAAATCTGAAACTCTGTCCCCATTAAACAGTAACTCTCCGTACCCCCACCCGCCCAGCTCCTGGCAACCCGTAGGCTTTCTGCCTCTATGATTGTGATTACTCAAGCTACTTCTGGTGGAATCACACAGGAATTATCTTTTTGTGACTGGCTTATTTCACGTAACACAATGTATGCAAGGTTTATCCATGTTGTAATGTGTGACACGATTTCCTCCCCTTTGAAGGCTGAAAAATTTTCCATTGTATGTATATATACCACATTTTCTTTATCCATTAATCCATCGATGGACATTTGGGTTGCTTCTACCTCTTGGCTATTGTAAATAGTGCTATGAATATGGATGTGCATGGCTCTCTTCAAGACCTTGCTTTCAGATCTTTCGGATATATACCCAGAAATAGGATTGCTGGGTCACATGGTGGTTCTATTTTTAATTTTTTGAGGCACATCCATACTGTTATCTATAGCAGCTGCATCGTTTTACATTCCCACCAATAGTGCACAAAGGTTCCAATTTTTCCATATCCTTGCCAACACTTGTTATTTTCTGGGGTTTTTTGATAGTGGCCAACCTAATGGTGCAAGGTAGTATCTCCTTGTGGTTTTGATTTGCATTTCCCTAATGATTAGTGATGTTGAACATCTTTTAATATGCTTTTTGGCCATTTGTATATCATCTTTGGAGAAATGTCTGTGCAGTTCTTTGCCCATTTTTTAATTGGGTTACTTGATTCTTTATTGTTGAGTTGTAGGAGTTCTTCATATATTCTGGATATTAATCCCTTATCAGATATCTGATTTGCTAACATTTCTCCCAATTCTGTAGGTTGCCTTTTCACTCTGTGTGTTCATTTCTAAAAAGAAACAAATATGAAAAAAAAAGAAATACGAAAAAGATTAACTTTTGCTCATGAGTGCTTGTTATATTATCCTTTGTGTTTTCATTTTATTATTTATTTATTTATTGAGGAAGATTAGCCCTGAGCTAACATCCGCCACCAATCCTCCTTTTTTCTCTTTCTTTTCTTTCTTTCTTTTTTTTTTTTTGCTGAGGAAGATTGGCCCTGAGCTAACATCTGTGCCCATCTTTCTCTACTTTATATGTGGGATGCCTGCCACAGCATGGCTTGATAAGTGGTGCATAGGGTTGCACCTGGGATCCGAACCGGCAAACCCCGGGCCACAGAAGTGGAGCATGCGAACTTAACTGCTGTGCCACCAGGCCAGCCCTGTGTTTCCATTTTAAATATTTTTTACATTTAAAAAAGGTGTTGAGAAGCCTTGAGGGTCAGACAGGTTTGGATTAAAGTCTTGGCTCAAGTTACTTATCTCCTGAGTCTGTTTCCTCATTTATAAAATGGATAATAGAATCCATTCAGCAGGAACATTGTAAGAAAATAATATATGTAAACCCCAGCAGACTGCTCTGCTGTCCAATAAATGGTGATTATGATTTCACTGATGCTTGAGGCAGATGAAGGAAGTCTTCTCAAGCCACTTCCTACCCTCCTGTAAGATTGAGGCATCCATTCCACCTTACCCTTCTTTTCCTCTCTCCTCCTATTCCTGTTTCTGACCTCTGCCCCTATCTTCTTCTCTTCCTGTTCCCCTTTACCTCAAAGCTCTGCACACAGGCCCACCATAATGAGCCAAGCTGGTGTAAGATAATAGGGAGTGGTGGGGCCTGTGGCAGTCTGAGAACTCAGCTGGTATGGAAGGGGCAGCCACCCCTGAGCCAAACAGCTGTGCTGGAATGTGGGCCTAATATTGCCAGATCTTCTGGGTTGTATTTTGTGGAGTTTTTTTGAGAGGGAAGTCAGAAATCCATATTTTCATGGGAAATCTTTGGATTTTTTTTTTATCATTGGAAATGACTCCAATTTTACCTATCACTATGGGATCCAAACTGAATTCTCAAATGGGCCAAATCAGCAGAGTGCCAGGTGGTCACCTCTGAGTGTGAAGGGGGCATGTACATAGTGGTGGTGGAGGGGAGAGGATTAGGAACGGGAGCTCTGCTGGGTCTGTGTATATGTGTAACGTGTGTCTGTATCTGTGCACCTGCAAGTGTATGCAGGTGTGTATGCCTGCATGTGCATGTGCACACGTGTATGTGTGTGTATGTGTATTTCACTGCCACCTCCAGTCCTAAGCAATGAGAGAAGAGTTGGTCATCCTGGAACATTTGGTTTTCATCCTCCTGATTCTCAGTGGCTGATGAAGCATTGGTTGTATGGGACCTGGGCCACTAAACATTTGCCATATGGGGTCACTGCTCTGCTCTGGGAGACCCAAAGCTGCATCAGAGACCCTAACCTGGTCGGGGAGGTCTCCAGGTCCAACACTCAGAGTAAGTCCGTCTGCCCTACAAATCTTTAAAGCCTGTGTGCACACAAACTCATGTCTGCCTTGGACTTTTCTGTCCTTCTGGGTAGTAGGCAAGATTTTCTTTCCCACACACACTGCAAGCTGGGGGTCACTGATGGAATCTGGCCATGATTGCCCCATTTAAATAGGGTCCCTGCTCTCCAGTCCCTCCAGATCCCATTGGTCCTAATTTATCTCCTCTACAAAGCTGACCAGCACCAGTGGTGTTTTATCATCACACCTGTTTTGTTGTTTTCTCATAGCAGTATTAAGAGGAACATGAAATAGTTTTTGTACACAAGTCTCTCTTAAAAATTAGGAAATGGAAGATCAATGGACAAATTTGCATATTTCATGAAAAATGTGAGGGCATATTTCTTCGTGGAAGTGAAGAAGATTCCTTTCTGTTTAACATGCAGAGCGTATCTGCATCAGAAGAATGCGATTTAAGATTTCACTACAAAAATAAACCATAGTAAGAACTATGACCACCATCTATAGAAGATGAGTGATGAAGAATTAATGAAAATAAATAAATACTGTAATTCAGAAAAAGAGTGGCTAGGACTCAAGCATGATTTACTTACTGGGATAAGTGAATATGAGAGTATGATGAATTTGAATAAGCAGCCAAAAATCTAAGTGAATAAAACAAAACAACAGAAACAATAAAAAGAAAGCCAAAAGTGAAATAGGAAGTACAACAATGACTACCTGGAAATTACATTTTTCTCTACTGGGAATCCATGGGTCCAGTTTCTAATGTGTGGTCTGTTGTAAAGCTCGGTCCCTTTCAGCTCTTTGAGCATCACCGCAGACTAGGTGGTCTGAAAGCCTTCTCAATGCAAAACAGTGCAGAGGACACACCCTTTGAGTTATCTTTGCTCTCAGTAACTTTAGGAGGAGATTCCAGGAAAAGTGAGCTGAGGCCAGAGCGGCCAACAGCTGGGAGAGGAAGGGCTGCCTCAGGGCAGGTGCTCTCAGCAGCACAGCTGTTAAAATACTTAACTAGTGGAGAGGGAGGGAACCAAGCCACAGTCCCGGGTAGTGGTGCCCTCTGGTGACCAAAGGCAGAAGGAAACTCTCAGGAAGAAATGTATCCAATTTAGACCCAAAGGATACCCATAGATTAAGAACAAGATACTAACTCACAACCATTAGAAAGGCACATGGGAAGGCAAGCCGCTGTGTGTAAGAGTTAGTGGATAAAACAAAAAACATATTTAGAGTTCCTCTACCCTTCAAATAGCAGATCTTGGAACTGTCAGGTACCAAATATAGAACAGATATATATGAAATGGTTGAAGAAATAAAGGATGAAATGACAAAGATGAGGACCAATAAAATACAATCAGAAGCAAACAGGGAGACTTTAAAAAATGGATCTTCTAGAAATAAAAATATTTCTTTGTTGAATTAAAAAAACCAAACAAACCTCTAGAGGATGGTTGAACAGCAAATTAGAGAAAGATGAAGAGAGAATTAGTAAACTGAAAGTTATATACACAGTAATCACCCAGAATGCAGCACACAGTGACAAAAAGATAAAAATATGAAAGTGATAAGAAGAAATATAAAGGCTAGAATGAGGAAGTCTATTATATGTCTATTTGAAGTCCCAAAGCAAAGAATAGAGAGACTGAAGAAGAGGCAATATTTGAAAAGATAATGGCTGAGATAGTTCCAGAATCTATAAAAAAATATATAAATATACAAAGCCAGAAAGCACATCCTAAACAGAATAAATAAAAAGTACACCAAAAACAAAAAGGCCTTAAAAAGGGCAGAGAAGAGTAAACTAGAAAACAAGATACAAAGTAATAAACTATTACTAGTAATTAAAAAACTAGATTCAAAAAAGCAAACAAACAAAGATCAACAAAGATTATCCTGAAAACACAGATAAAATGGAACTCTGGAGAAGCTGATAAAGAATAGACGGAGGGATGAATAAACAATATTAGGAATGAAATAAGTAACTTTTTCAATGCATATTTTAAAAGATAGTGAGTACTACAGTTCTTATGCTAACACATTTGAAAACAAACTGAATGGAAAAGTTCCTAGAAAACGTAATTTACCAAAGCTGCCTCAAGCTGAATAGTCTGTATAGTCCTAGAAGCACTAAAAAAATTACGCAGCAGTCAGAAATCTCCCCATGAAGTAAATCCCAGGCCCGGACAGTTTTCAAACGAGTTCTGCAAACTTTCAGAGAACAGACCATTTCCATCTCCCCAACTAGGTCCAGGAGGGCAGTAAAACTAAGGATAGTACAAGAAAGGAAAAAACAGAGATGCCAAATATCCTACATAAAACATCGGTGAATAGCAGTGTACAAAAAGACAAAACATTAATCCTGGAAATTCAAAGTGGCTTACTTGGAGAAAGTCTGTAAGTTTCCTTAATCACATAAACAAATTAAAGAAGAAAAACCATAAGATTATCTTATTTGATGCCAAAAAATTATTTGACAAAATTCAATCCAAGATTTTGATTAAACAAAACAAAATCTAGAAATGAAAGGGGAGTTCCTTAACCTAATTAAGTAAATCTAATTAGCATCTGTGTCATGCATTATTCCGAATGGGGAAGTGTAAGAAGCCTTCCCTCTGACCAAGACAAGGATGCCCACTATTTCTGATTCTGTTCTTTGTACTGGAGGGCCTAGGCCTCAAGACAAGAAAAGGACATGAAAAGGCCTAACAACTGCAAAGGAAGAAACAAAACTGTCATTATTTGCAGGTAAATATGATTCTTTACACGGAAAACCCCAAAGAACCTAAAGATAAATTATTAGAAATAACAAGTGGTTTTGTAAGAAATGACTTAAAGCATAATAGAAGACATCATTTCATTGCAACCAAAACGTATAAGATACTTAGAAACAAATTATATCAAAAGATGTACAAGACCTTTATGCAGAAAATCATAAAATTTCATTGAAAAGTCTTAAAGGAGACCTAATTAAATTGAGAGATACGTTGTACTCATGAATAAGGAAACTCAATATTGTAAAAATGTTAATTTAGCCACAATTGACCTAGTGATGCAATGCAGTTCTAATCCAAATCTTAGGAAATTGTTTTATCATGTGTGTGTAAGTTGCCAAGTTGATTCTAAAGTATATGAAAGTACAATGAGCCAAGAATAGTCAAGACGTTCCTAAAGAAAAAGAATTAGGTGGGAGCATGTGACTCACTAGTTACTAAGACTTGTACAAAGCTGTAATACTTAAGATTATCTCGAATTGGCACAGACAGACAGAAAGACCAGGGTAACAGAAGAGAGATCTCAGAAACAGTCCCAGACACTTACAGAACTTTGATATATGTCTGAGGTCACATTGGAGACCTGTGAAGAAATGATGCTGGCACAACTGGGTATTCACGGGGGAAAAAGTAGATCCATGCACAAAAAAATTCCAGACAGATTCACAACTTACGTGTGAAGAACACTTTAAAGATTCGAGAAGATAATACAGTGGAATAGATTTCTGATGTTGAGCTAGGGAAAGCGTTCTTGAACAAGACACAAAGAGCCTTAACTGTATAATATTAATATATTTGACTTCATTAAAACTAAAATTAAGACCTCTGTTTATTCAAAAACACCATAAAGAAATCAAAATTGAAAACATAAGCCATAAACTGGTAGAAGATATTCACCACACATATAGTGAACAATATTCAGAATATATTAAGAATTCCTACATATCAATAAGAAAAAGGCAAGCAACCCTACAGAAAAAAAAAAAAAACAAACGGCAAAAGACACAAGCATTAACTCGTACAGTCAACAAACATGTGGGAAAATATCCTCCACCTTATTGGTAATTAGGGAAATGCAAATTAGCAATGAAATAGCATTTTATACCCATTGGATTGGCCAAAAATTAAGGCTGACAGTAGCAAGTGCTGGAGAGGACAAGGATCAGCAGAGACAAATGTAGGTCGCTGGCACAAGGGCAAATTGATACAACCGCCCTAGAAAACAATTTAGCATTATCTTGCAGAGTTAGGCATATCCTAATATATCCTCTGACCTAGAGATCCTACTCCCAGGTACACACGCCCGAGAGAAACTCTTGCCCATGTACTCAATACATAGTTTAGGCATACACCCCTATGGGTAAACTTATCAAAGAGCAAGAGAATGACAGAGAGGGTGGAACACGTAGGTAGGTGTGGGATAATGGTAATGTTCTAGCTCTTGTGTTGTGCGATAAGCTTGATATGAAGAAATAATTTTGGGGGGCTGGCCTGGTGGCGTAGTGGTTAAGCTCACACGTCCTACTTCGGTAGCCCAGGGTTCGCAGGTTCGGATCCTGGGTATGGACCTAGCACCGCTCGTCAAGTCGCATGAAAGAGAGGAAGATTGGCACAGATGTTAGCTCTATGACAATCGTCCTCAAGCAAAAAGAGGAAGATTGGCAACAGATGTTGGCTCAGAGCCAATCTTCCTCACACACTAAAAAAAATAATTTTTTAAATGTTCCTTTTAAAGTAAGTAACTTAAAATAGAAAGTTTTCATTAGGGAGCTTTATCTTGATAGACACGGCTACACGTGGTACAAATGTTCTAAAAGATTGCTGATAGGGTAATTTGACCTTCAGGGGGCAGTGGCCAACACAATGCATTTCATTTTGATAAAAATGGTAAAGCTCTTGCACACAAGTTCTTTCTTTAGGGATTAAGAATACGGTAAACATGGTATTCTGTTTTAAACACCTTTAGAAAAATTAAAACATTTTATGGATGATCTACTTCCTGAAAAACTTGCAAATCCAACACAGATATATGAAAATAAATTTCCAAATAATGGCATGAAACAAAGCATTTGGGTCATTTTCAAACAAGTACAACGACCTCTTTGGTAAATAAATTACCGATTTTTCTTTCTAAAATGAGTGCATTTTAATGCTTTCCAAGAAATTATTGAATTTTTTTGCTAAGTGAAGAAAATATCTAAATGGAAAAGAGGAGGCAGCATGAGCTATTGAGAAATTTCTTGTTCAAAAGACTCTGTAGGACGTTGCATCAATATCAAAGTCGTACCACGCAGAGGAGCGATAACTACGCCATATTTGAGCCAGCAGATATTTTGCCTAACAATTCAACAAACCAGTGATGAATTGGAAGCAAGGCTTGGAAATGCGTAGTACACAAACGGAGAAGTACTTGATGATTTTTTGTTCCGTTAATTTTGCAAGAGAAGAGATTTTGAAATGTAGTAAAGCTCTTATTGGCATGTTTAAAAACCATCTTCCAAAACGGAACACGAAGAAATATTTCCAGAGGGAAAAGCAATCAAGTGGACGAGAAATCCAACCGTCACTTCTCCCAGGACGAAACTCTCAACTTCCTGGGTTTGGGGACGGTGGGCAGGCCCACGAGCACCTGAGCGCAGCCATCAGTGAAGAAAATCTCTCCGTGATTTTGGAGACCACGTTCAATTTGAATATCCAGAACTCTCTGACAGGGCCTCCAGAACTTGCTGTGATTTCAAACGTCCTTTAATTGAGAGTTAGGATTTTCTAACTTAATGAAAATAAAGAGTGAAAATTGAAAGTGACAGGTCGAGAAACATACGTTTCATGCTGTCACAATCCTAGATATGGAGCCCTTGGTGAAAGACGGTAAATAAATTTCCACTCAAAGTATAAAACTATTATTTACTGTTATTATTAACCTGAAAGAATTAAATGATTATTTACAAAATTGTGATGAATCTTTAAAAAATTTACCTAAAGTTGATGGTCTGAGTTAAGTAGCCCAGAGAGGCTGAAAATTTGAGGCCCACCGTTCATGAGGTCTGCTGGGCCCCTGCAGGATTCTGAGCTTTTCTTATTGTGGGTTATGCTAGATCGTTCCTGTGAGGAGACAGTGTTTCTGGTGGCCTGCATGTAGCTTCTTTTCATGCAGGACTATAAGGAGGAATCTGGAGAGAGCTGGGGTCTTGTGCACTAACCTCAGCATCCCCACTCTTAACGAGCAGCCCCGTGGCCTTGCCCCAGTCATCATTTCTGCTTCTACCCCCTATAAAGGCAGCATGAGGTCCAGGCTGAGAAACGCACACTTGGAGATGGTTCACCACCCTGGAGTTGGAAGGATCTGTGTTGGAGTCCTGCCCCTGCCGCTTTCGAGGTGTGTGGCTTTAGGGAAGTGACTTTCCCACTCTGAGCCACCACATTTCCATCTGGATCTCTCAGGTAGTTCCTTCATCCTGGCAGTGTGATTGCAAATCGTGAATGAGAACAGGTATGTGAAAGCTCTTTGAGGCCTGTGACGTGGAACAAATTGAAGCATCAACTCCCATTTCTCCCACTGCCAAAAATCTTTCCCATTCCGTTCTCCCAGCAGAAGCCAAGCCCTGCTCAGTGTTGGAGGTGATGGAGGATGTGAGGCACGCAGGACGTCAGGGGAACTGAGAACAGAAGGAGATAGCAGCTCCCTCCTGAGTCAGGTCTCACTTTCCACCCAGCTGTCCTGCCCTCCATCAGCCATTCTCCTGTCCAATAAATATTTTTTATGCGCCTGAGCCCGCAGACTGCGAGCCCTCTGGTTCCATGGAGATACGTCTTACCATGACGTTGTGAACACTTTTCTCGAGTCCTGGCATTTGTGCTGAAAACAAAGCTGCTTGCAGTGCCTGGAGTGCAGGTCCCATCTGGCGTACGGTTTGGAAGAGCTGGTCTGGTAGCTTCGCTTGGACCTGCAAGTCGAGGGGCTAAAGAAAACTGGGCTTAGCCTCCAAGAAACCACACTGGGAGTATAAGAATGCTGACAGGGATTGGAAAAACCCAGCCCACCCTGGCTGTGGGCTTCTTCTGTCCAGTCTGACAAATTCGTGTAGACACAGGGCAGGTGCTGAGGGGTAGACGGACCACGGCCACAACGGGACAGGACTTTATGATCTAGTGAGAGGAATGTCTTCTCAGCCAGACAGGGGGAGAGCCAGGCTTCCAGAATAGCCCTGCCAAGTTTAGGGAACAGGCAAGCTTTTCATCCTGGCTCCTCCTAAGTCCCCATGTCCAGACGTTTGCTTGGCAACACCATGGTAACCATGATGCCACAATGGAATATTCTTCCCAAGGTGATAGAAGGAATCCCTCTGTTGAGCTCTGCTGTGTAAGGCCAGAGTGAGCTCATTTCTCCTTTGGCAGGAGCAGTTCACAGAAGAATTACGAGAACCGTCCTGACGACAAGAAACATCTGGTGTCATGAACAGAACGTGATGACTGAGAATGGCATGCATGGCTTCCTTAGGCTATTGTGCATTGTTTGAGGCAAGGGTGGGCCTGGTGGAATGGCGGATGGTGAAACACACATGGGCTTTGGATTCAGACACACCTGAGCTCGAATTCCAGCTCCGCAACTTGGCAGCTGTATGACCTTGGGCAGGCTTCTCAATGCCTGAGTGTCAGTCTCTGAATCTGTAAAATGGGCATAACGATAGTGTCTATCCCATAGGGTTACTGTGTGAATTATTGCTGAGGCTGTCACTATGTAAAAGTACAAGCTGTCATCACTTAAAAGAAATCCCAGCATTCGAGCCAGCAGAGTTTGGCAGGAGGGGCAAAACCAGGGTGGGCTTGCACTAAACCCCTGCTTTTTCTTTCAGCAGCATTTTATGGCTACAGAGTTAAGGCAAGGGTTGAATTCCACAAGTCAAAAAACAACCCTTTTCTGAGCCCCAACTCTCTGAGAAGTCCGGGGACCCTGGCTGGATTGAGGAGAAAACCGACCAGTGTGGGCTGCCTCCTCTCCTTGGGCCACATTACGAATCCTAACTGAATACCTGTGTCAGGCAGCTGGTCCATCTCTTTACTGCACAGAACCAAGCACTAGGGATGTGACAGGTCTGTTCCCATGTCTTGGAAACTTTGTCAGTCGAAAGGAAAGAGGCAGGGCCTCTGACACTGGGGGAAATGACCACTTTGGGGAGGAGAGGAAAAAGCCTGTGCATCTGGCTGTTCTGTTTCCACAGCTGCCCATGGTGTCTGCGGCGGCTCTCTCTGGGGATGGCCGAGATGAGAGGGATGCTCTTATTACTGCTCTGCGTCTCCCACTCTTCTGCCAGTGAGTGCCCTTCTTTCCTGTGTAATGACTTCAGCTGGTCACGTAACACGGCAGGGGGAAGCGTCCTGGAAACGTAAATGGTCGGGAGAGGGACCCAGGGGAAGATGACCCAGCGCTTTGCCTGGGCAGCATGTGTTTGTGGTGGGAACCAGGCAAAGGAGTGGAAAGTGGGGCAGGCATGGATGCAGGGAACTGTGGCTTCCGCAGCCTGATGTCAGGGTGAATTCTTAGGTGAGAGTGCCATTAGGAAAATAAGCCTTAGGCTAGGGAGAGGCCCACTGGACAGAGGGGTCGGAGTGAGGCCTGGCTCCCCACTCACAGCCCCTGCCCTGCTCTTCCTGGGGCACATCCCTCCCCCAGGCACTGTCAGGTGGGGGATGTCCTCCCGGCGCCTGGGTGGGGGCCTGTGACGCGTCTGCTCCACCTGGGAACCAGGCCCTGCCTGAGTTTCAGCATTGTGGTTCCAATGATGCCTTATCATTAGACCAAAAGAGTATATGGCTAAACTGCCCCCCAGTTGCAGGGATGGTCCTGGGAGCAGGGAGGTGCCTTGGAGGCTGTCAGGGCCTCAGTCAGCAGAAGCAGCAGCTGCAACCCCCTCCCTCCCTGACATCCAGGTTGTCCAGGTCTAAAAGTACAGCCCAGAAAGGGGCAGATGGAGAGGGAGCATCTGACTGAAGCAGACTCTGCCCCCACCTTGCTGCCACCCCAGCTAGCTCTGTCCTGTCTTCCTGGAGTTAGATGGGAGGTATGAGAGCTCCCCCCAGTACACACACACATATACTTACCACACACACACACATCAAGAAGAGAACCCCCTACCTTCCTAGCCTATTCTCCTCCTCACAGCCCCAAGGAGACCCAGGGATGCCCAAAAAACACAGAAAGGGCTTCTCCCCTCTTAAAAGGCCTTGGGCAAGTGACCCAGGGCCAACATCTCATCTCGGGGGCAGAATTCCTCATTACACGCTGCCCTTCCAAGGGTTTATAGGGTCCAATGATCCAGCCATCTAGAGCTTTGAAAAAGCAAAAGTCATCACACACCTCTAAGCTCTTGTTGGGTGAGGAAGGATTGGTTAATGCCTTGTTCACCATAGACTGCTGATGTCCCATGAGAAAACCAATATTCCTGTCTTTGGTGATTCAGAAGCACCTGGAGGCCTTATAGACATCATCTTTCTAACAACCAGCTTTGTCACTGTCCCAGCAAAGTCTCTAACTGTCAATTCATAGAGATGTTTGGTCACACGATGCCCTATCATGGAGAGGTCTGCTGTGGTCCTTTAATGATGATACTGAACGTTACAATCAACTCTAGCCTCATGGTTTGGAAACTGTATTTGGTGCTTGCTCACCTCAAAGGTCACCCCCTGGGAGAAGCCGTCCTAGACTTCAGGCTCTGGGCAGAACCCATGCCCCCTCCTCTGTATCCTCTAGGCACATTCCTGGTGTCACGAGTCTCTCTGTATGGCTATCACTCTTCAGCGTGTCCGCCTCCTCTGTGCACTGTGACCTCCCCCAGGGCGGGGACAGCCTCCTGAAATCCTTCCTTGGAAGCCCAGCCCCTAGCTCAGCGCCTGGCAGGGCTGTGTGTACAGCTGGATGAAGGGTGAAAAAGTAGCCACCGGGGGCCGGCCCCGTGGCTAAGTGATTACCTTCATGCCTTCCGTTTTGGCGCCCCAGGGTTTTGCCGGTTCAGATCCTTGGCACGGACATGGCACCGCTCATCCAGCCATGCTGAGGCGGTGTCCCACATGCCACAACTAGAAGGACCCACAATTAAAATATACAACTGTGTGCTGGGGGGATTTGGGGAGACAAGGCAAAAAAAATCCCACAAAAAACAGCCACCAATGATCTGACCTAGTCGGCTGTTGGCACCCATCACATGACACCCAGGACTCAGGGCCACCAATTTAGAAACAAGCACTGGGGACTCGTGGTTTGGGATTTACAAACAGCAACCAGAGCAGTGGTTTACACTCCAAAAAAAAAAAAGGAATCATCCATTCTGCCTTGGCTTTAGCATTATCAGTCATGGGGAAACAGCTTGCAAAGCACCGGCCCGTAACCTCACCTCACATGATCTTTACAACTCCAAGGGGTGCGTTACCCCACATTTCAAAAGAGGAAATTGAGGCCCAGAGAAGTGAAGTAGCTCACCCCAAGTCTCACAGCTCAGGGGCCAACTGGACTTGGGACACTGCATCCAGTGCCTTCCTGAAACACTAGTGGTTCTGAACCCTGAATACACATTAGAATCTACCCAGGGAGCTTTTGAAAAATGCCAGTGCCCAGGCGCCATTGCAGGGGCTGGGCGGCAGGTGGAGGAAATGTGGAGGCAGGTTGAGAATCCTTGCACTCCACTCTGTGTAGATGAGTGGACTCATCAGGACAGGGCATACCTGCGGGCGAGAGCAACATGGGGCGGCGCGGGGTGTCAGCAGCCAGGGAGAGCAGAACACCCCATGTGGACGCCATCCTATAAGGGTGCCTGGGAAGTAGGAGGCTCAGCTCCCCCACACCGGGGTCTTGACTTTGAAGGGTCTTTCCCATCCTATCATTCTAAGATTCTCCATGATTCCGTGAATATGGAACTTTGAAAAAAATATGGGGCAATACAGCCATCTTTGGCCAACCCAGGATTGGCAAAGGGAGAGTATTATTTAAAACTTTAGTCAACATTTAACTGTCATTTGAAACAAAGTCCTTACTGCCCAAGAGACTGTCCAGTTGGAGGTGACCCACTCAAGGGCTTGGGAAGGCAAAGGCCAAGCAGGCCTGGTGGGGGCCAGAGGCAGCCTCCACCTGGCAGGACCTCTGAGCCCCTTGACAAGATGTCAGGGAGTGCTGGCGGGCAGAAGGCTGCTGTTCATTTACCAGGGAGCGTACGGGTACCTACTGCGTGGCAGGCCCCAGGCTAACCCCCGGGGATACATCGGCAGGCAAACAGACACAGCGGGGGAGCTGCGCACACCAACAGTCTGAGCCAGGAGGAGCAAGGGCAAATCTGAGCATGTGAAATGCGGCTGGAACACGGACCGTGAGGGGTTCAGAGTGTACGGAGTTTGGATTCATCTGGACGGGCCCCAAATCCTACCAGCTGTGTGACTTGGACAAGCGCTTACCCACTCTCCAATTCAACTTTCTCATCTGGAAACTGAGAACGACAATGCCCACCTCTCATTCTGCTGGAGGAATTGCACGAAGTAGTGTTTATCAGCAGTTCTCAAATTTTTTGATCTTCGAACCCCTTTATACTCTTAAAAACTAGTGAGCACCCCAAAAGAGTTTTTGCATATGGAGCTATATCTTTCCATATTTACCATATTAGAAAGTAAAACTGGGAAAAATTTAAAACACAAGAATACACAGGTTCACACACTCTATTAGCCATGAAAGTGACGACATCATGCGGCATCTGGAAAATTCCACTCTTCACTAGTGAGAGAATGAGTGAAAAAAACAAATTCTGTCTTAGTATTCTTATGACAAGAGCTTTAACCTTGCAGACCTTGGGAAGGGTCTTGAGGACTCCCAGAGTCCCAGACTGCACTTGGACCACTGACGTATGTGAAAGGTTTCAGATACCGCCTAGTGTGCACTGCTGAGTGCTAATGGATGTGAGTGATTATTCGTAGCCTGATGTTATTTTGAGATTCAAAATGCCACCTGGAGTCTCTTATGGGGAAGACGACCCACTAGGAAAAGAAATGGGGGTGGTAGAGTTAGTGGTGACCAAGATGGGGAGCCAAGAGGAGGGGGCAGCCAGCAGGAGAGGGGGTCCTGAGGTCTGGTGCTGTGGCAGCCACAGGCCACCAACTCCTTGCCCCAACAGTGAGGCCTCCACACCCCACCTGCAGGTTGTGGCATCCAGGATATCAACGTTATGGAAACTTCCGAGGAGGGTTTGGTCAACAACAACGAGTTCCCGTGGGTGGTGTCACTGCAGGATTCCCTGTATACCCACCTGGCTTTCGGCAGCATCCTCAGTGAGTTCTGGATCCTCAGCATCGCATCCGTCTTTCAGAACAGGCCAGTACTCCTGTCTTTGGGGCCCCAACAGCCCCCCTGGGTGGGGGTCTCTGCTTCCTGCTTAACTTGTGAAGGCTGGGAAGGTGGATTCCTGGTGACAGGGCAAGAGGGCTTTTTACCAGATCAGCCCTTGCTCTGCCATGTCTAAGGGTCCTAAAATCACCAACTGCCAAGGTTGGCGCAGTCTGGTGTCTTTGCTGTGAGGACTGCCAGCTGCGCAACTGCAAAGTGAAACAATTGTTCCTCCATCCTCTACAGGAAAGATATTCGTTCTCATTTTACTGCAATCACAAAGGCACCGACTCCTGATACTAGAGGTCTCTACTGTTTATCTTAAGTGAATCAATAGGAGCCCTTATCTTAAAACACTCACCTGGGGCCTTAAGAATGTGACTGCACAAATATATGTACATAGAGAAAAGACTTGAAGGAAATACACACATTTTAAGAGCAGTTGTCTCTGGATGCTCAGAACGCACAGGATTTCTGTTTTCTTCTTTGAATCTCTCTATATTCTCCAAACTCTTTATAATAAATGTGCATCTGGGGCCATCCCTGTGGCCGAGCAGTTAAGTTCGGGCGCTTTGCTTCGTCAGCCCAGGGTTTCGCCAGTTTGGATCCTGGGTGCGAACCTAGCACCTCTCATCAAGCCATGCTGAGGCAGTGTGGACCACATAGCAGAGCCAAAAGGACCTCAACTAGAATAAACAACTATGTACTGGGGGGCTTTGGGGAGAAGAAGAAAACAAAAAAGATTGGCAAAGATTGGCAACAGGTGTTCACTTGGGGTCAATCTTTAAAAAAAAATAAATAGAAGAAACACTAACTTAAAAAAAAAAAGAAAAAAGTGCATTCTTTCAAACCAGAAAAAAAGAAACAATAAATGTTATTAAAGGAATAACGTTTTTTGTAAAACATCTCATTTTTTGACCCAATGATTTCACTTTTGGGAATCAACATTCAGGAAATAATTTCAACCACTGGAAAAGTTTTATGCACAAAGTTGTTCATAGGATAGTTAATAATACACAAAACACTGGAAACATAATGCCCAATTATCATGGATAAATATAATATAGTATATTACTCTTTTATATATATAACATATAATATATACCACACATAATACATATTATATACAATATGTAGTCTATAAATAGTATACATAATAGTATTTATATTGTATATTATATATTAACTATTACATATAGTATATTATATATTATTTATACACTATATATTATATTTATATACACACAGAGTATGGGGAGAGAGTATAATTACTACAATTGGATAAACAAATTATAGGATAAATTCTATATAATATTTGGCAGCTGCTGAATTTTTTAACATATGATTTGTATTTTTAAACTGAAAACACATGAATTTAAATGAAAATGCATGTACATAGTACAATGTTCATGAGAAACCAAAGAGTATACGACGAACAGCAGCTCCTTCCTTCCCCCGCCCTTCAGTCACCAGTCTCCCTCCCTCGAGCCATACTCTGCACCAGTTTCTTGAGTAGTCTTCCTTAAATATTCAACACGTTTATGGATATCTATGTACCTGTAGATCATCTATATTGATTCTTCTATCGACAGAATTTTCTTTCCCCCTGCATTGATCTGCTAGGGCTGCCCTAACAAAATGCAGACAGGGTGGTTTAGACAACAGAAATTTATTTCTCACCAACTGGGAGGCTAGAAGTCCAAGATCAAGGTGTCTGCAGGGCTGGTTTCTCTTGAGGCTCTCTCCTTGGCCTGCAGACCACCACCTGCTTGCTGTGTCCTCCCATGGCCTTTCCTCTGTGTGCATACACTCCTGGTGTCTCTTCCTCCTCTTATAAGGACACTAGTCCTATCGGATTAGGGCTCACCCTTGTGACCTCATTGAATCTTAATTACCTCCTTAAGGGCGATATCTACAAACAGTCACATTGGGGTTTTGGGCTTCTCCTATGAATTTTGGGGGGCACAATTCAGTCTATAACTCCCCCATTACAACTGGTAGCACACCATAGACAGCATTCCACTCTTAGCTTTTTTCACTCTGTCATGAATGTTGAGAGATCTTTTCTTATCAATACATAGAGAGCTACGACATTCTTCTCATCAGCTGCACAGTATCCCATGACAGATGTACCATAATTACACAGTCTTCTAACAACGGAAATTTGGGTCACTTCCAACCTTTTACTAGAACCAAAAAACACTTCAGCAGATATCCTTTTACATATGTTATTTCGCACACATGCAAGTAAACTGTACCATGCATAATCAAGGAGTGGAAAGACTGGGCAGAATCTTGGGAGCTATTGCCAACTAGCCCTCCAGAGAAGTTCTGCTTTTGGGGTGGCGTTTTCATGACGGCTGTTTTCTATTTGGTCTGCTGTCTTGGTTTTGATTTCCTCTTTGACTCTGGGTTTTATTAAAGACAGAGTTTTCAAATATCCAGGTGGTAGGGTGTTTCGTTTGTTTTGTTTTCTGGCATGATTTAACTTTCAGTTATATGACGTGGTAATCTATTAGGAATGTGTTGAGGCTGTCCTTGTGGTCTACCATGTGTGGTCCATGTGAATATTTTCCACAGGTAAATTTAAAAGTTCATTCTCTGTCCTTGGTGTAATTTAACATATAAAATTGGGGGAGGGAGTCTACTTGATCTGTCCTAGGCTGACCGGGGAGAATTAAAATCTCCTGTCATGAACAGGCTTTTGGCTTTTTCTCCTTCTATTTCCTGGAGTTTTTGCTTTGGGAACATTGTGTTGCTTGCTGCAGATATTTATAACTGAGGTCTTCAGTGTAGACTGAATTCTTTCTCATCATTAAACAGCCTTTCTATGTCTTATTTCATGCTCTTTTGCTCTGAATCGATGTTCAGAATGAAACTCCTGCCTCTTGTTTTTATTTTAGGTTTTCTGTTTTTATTGATTCTTGTTTTTCTTTTTATTATATGGCCTTTGTTTTGTTTTGTATGTCTCTTCTGACAAATTTGAAAAGTTTGAGTTTTCATTCTGGTGTTCATCTTAGAGCTATAATTTCACGGAAAACACCTAAATCTTCTGTCTCATTCTGGGCAGTCCTCTCTAGCCCCACTACTGTGCCCAATGCCAGAATTCCTGTCCAGTCACTTCTTCCCTCCTCCTCCTCCACCACCCCCAATTTTAATAGATTATGTGCTTTAATGTTTACAATTCATATACATATTTGCACACCCTATTTCTTCATACATCAGCTATGAATAAATATGTTTAGATTCCTATAAAAGATGAGAAAATTGGTGTATATACCCACCTCTGACTTTCTTTCAGCTTTAGTTACACCATTTGATTATTGCCAGGGTTTACATTATTACTCCAACCTAAACTTTAAGAATTTTTTCTTTTTAGTCCAATATTATAATGAATTCCATACTTACCAACAGTCCTTTTGCTGGATTTTCTCCATTCAGCTCTAGAATTGGCTAAAATTTGTCTTCAAGTAATTTCTTAAAGGGGTCCCAAGAACTGTGTTTCCTTACGTACAGAATTCATGGTTCACATCGTCTTTCCTTTTGAAGACTTCATAGACATTACCTCCTGGCTTCTGATATTAAATCTTGCTGTGAAGTCAGAAGCCAGTCTGGATTTTTCCTCTATAGGTGGGTGACCCACATTCTAGTATGCCTGAGAGAGACCTGGTTCACACCTATTATCCTAGTATCCTGCTGGCAGTGTCCCCTTTCACTTTCACAAGTTCCCTGGGTTAGACATACGTTAGATGGCCAAAGTTAAGATGACAATCTGTTTTTGTCTGGATGTCCAAGGGTTCCCTCTTTGTCAATGAAGTCCAGCAACTTTACTAGCTATACTTGACCTCTCCCATTTGCCCCTCCAGATCCTCTCTCTACCCTTTTCTACTCTGCTGGCTCCCAGGAGGCTGACCTGTGTGGGTTACACCAGTGGGTGCTCTTGCCTTCTGGGTCCAGTTGGGCTTGGCCAAAGGGAGCACAGGCAAGAGATCAGAGGGAGGGAGGAGAGTGAGGTCAGGGTCCTTATTCCTCTGAGGGATACTGCAGACTGCTTGCCTCCTCCAGCCAAATGACCCACTCCCCACAGCTCTGTCTGACCACTCCCTCCCCTCACCTAGAGCCTAGAGTGGTGCCAGCACCCTGTTATTACATCAGCAGGGAGGTGCATATGCCAACCAGTACCCAGCATACTGCACTATCCCTCGTGATTTCCACACATCCGGCCGAGACCTGTGTAAAGAATGCCTTTATTAAACTTTCCTCAATCTACCTTATTTGAGTATGCCATCTGTCTCCTGCTGGGAGATGACAAGGACATGTCTCGGTGTTGATCATTCTGTATTGCTACTTCCCTAGGATGTGCAGTACCCTTCCACTGGAAATTCAAGTCTTATTTCCAGAAAACTTTCTTAAATTATATCTTGAAATATTTTTCCTGTGTTGTTATTTTGGTTACCTTCCTTGTGGTCTGCTGACTCTCCATTGACTGCCATATTTGTCATTTTCCTCTCCAACCTTTAAAAATCTTCATTAAGGTCTATTGCACTGTAGTCACTTTTCTCAGTCCTACTTTCTGTGTCCCTTAGTGTGTTTTCTGTGGTCTCTATTCTCCTTTATGCTGCTTCCATATTGGCCTTCATTTTGGTGATGGTTTTACTTCTTTTCTCTCCACTTCCTTGCTGAGCAGCATGTTGGACCAGCTTTTTCTGACTTTGTGGCACCGGTGTCATCCCAACTCCCTGCACTCCTGCTGTCCTTCACTGCTTTTGTCAGCCCTTCCTCTGGTTCTGAGGTTTGGGTTCTCCAGTTTCTCTTAGTTTCGTGGTGTTTGCATCTGTTTCTTCTTCTCGTGGGTTTTTGGGTGATTCTCAAGAGGAGAAAGGGAAAACACCCAACTGAATTGCATCATTATTAAAATTAGAATTTCTCAGAAGTGTATTTACAGAGTATACAACATGGAAAGATGCTTGTATTAAATGTTAACTGCTAAAATCAAGAGTCGAGATTGCATCTTTGGTATGACTACAACTATGTAAAAAAAGAGAAAACTATGCATAGAAAAAAAGATAATCAGCCATAACATAACAAATTATCTTTGGGTGGTGGGACAAATGATGTTATACAAAAGAAACCCCTAGATTCTATGGGCTCACAAAGGAGGTCACAAGCCCAGAGGTTCAGAGATTTCCTGGGGACTGGATCCAAAGGGGTGAGTAAAAATTAGCTCAGGAAGTTGAGTTAGATGAATGTTCCAGGCCAAAAAATAGTAAATATGAAAACAGCAATGTGTGAAGCTTCCTTGGTAGCTTGGCTTCTCAAGATTCCCCTGCTCTCTTTCTAGGAAGGATGCTGTTGTTATAGTTGGAATAGCTAATATGGATTCCAAAGTGATTGCTCACCAAGAGTATCCAATCAGTACCATCATCATCCATGAGGACTTTGATAATAAAACAATGAGCAATAACATAGCCCTCCTGAAGACAGACACGGCGATGGAGTTCAACAACCTGGTCCAGTCCATCTGCTTCCTGAGCAGCGAGATGCATGAGCCACCAGCCTTGTGGAACTGCTGGGTGGCAGGATGGAATCCCACATCTGCAGTTAATGCCTTCCTCCTTCTAGTGGAGGCTGTGTGTGTGCTAGCAGTGGGGGTGACCTACATGAACCGTTTTAGGCGTTAATAATTCAGGTTGCTCGAGGTTCTAGAGTTGGGCTGGAACTCTCACCTAATTAGTCAAGATTCCCAGTGCTTGCCCTTTCTTTGGCCATTCTTATATTTGGTCCTTTTTCTTCTAGTCCTACATCAAAATTGGAAGTACACAGGCAGCAGACAGCCTGAAATGAGTGCAAGGTTATGGAGGGGCCAGGGGACATTATTCCCTGAACTAGAGCTGACTATCCTGTTGTCCAAGCCTTCCTTGTGTTCTTTTATGCCTGGGTAATTAACAAGGAAATGTATTCTCTATAGATGTGGAGGAAAGGTAAATATGTTCTCTGCCTATTTTCACATTTAAGTTCAAAGCGAAGGTAGTTTTCAGTAAGAACTCAGACACAGGATCTGATTTGTATGGGGAAAAGGGGTTTATCAGAACATTTTCTACTCAATCCCATCTGTACACATGAGTAGTCGTTGAGTTGACTCAGGGGATGTCGTCTTGTTAATAATTCTTGGGCTCTCTGTTGCATGGTCCAGACAGGAAAACACATGACGATGAGTATCCTGAGGAAAATCTCTGTGAAAGACACCTACCCATGTCCCTTACAGAAACTCCAGAAAACAGGATGTGGCATTCACATGGAACAGGAAACAGACGACGTCTGCTTGGTAAGAACATGATGGAGTAGAAGCTAAATGCTGGGAGTAAGCAAGCAGTGGTCACTTCAAGGGGATCATGAACTCCATGAGGGCAAGGACTGTCACTTGGGATTCATGGCAGTCTCCAGGGTGAATAGCACTTGGCAGATAGCAAGTGCTCAATAAAATGGGACTAACCAGCCCCATTTTCAGTGTAACATGATTAAGCATGGCTAAGTCACAGATGTTTTTTCACTAGCTGACAGTTTGAAAGTGTGAGTCCAAACCAGGCATGCAGATACACTTTGAGCATGTCTACAGTGTGGGATCACTGTTTTCAGCTTCTATGGAACCTGGACTCTGATGCTATCGCTCATCAGTTACTGAGGGTTTTTTTTTTTCCCCCTGTAAGAAGCCCTGCCCTCCACCTGGATGAGGACTGTGCAGATGTGGTTATCCTACCGCCTCAGGAAAATGTGTAGAACTCACAAACACCTGTCCAGGCCCCCTCATATCCACACCTGGAGAGAGCGTGGCTTACCAGGGTCACACAGTTATTTAAAGTTAACAAAGACGAGAGAACCCAGGTCTATAGATTTCCAGGCAGAGTTTCTCTCCTCTGCTCTAAAATTGTCTTTCCAAGATGCTGATCACCCACTCTCTTCTGAGTAACCCTGAGGATTCTCTGACGGGGAAATATTTTTTCCAGAGGATCTAGGGAAAGTGTTTCCAGAGAAAAAGAAAAGGAATACATATAGGCAGACAATTCTTTCTAAAAGTCATTTTATTCTGAAAGCATGAAGTACTGCCTTTCATTAAGCAATAAGCCTGCCCTTCCAAAGCTGGTTCAAATTTACGGAGCACCTACTGTGTCCCGGGCTCTCTGCCAGGTGGAGGACTGTACAACTTCTTAAATTAGACAGTGTGTTAAAACACAGAAGATGTCGCTATTTAACAAAATCCTGCCATCAGCCATTCCAACCATCTATTATCATACTATACCAAATCTAAAATGCTGTCAGTTGTAGAAGCCACCATATTTTATGTAATACCAAGAAAGAAAAAAAACTCTGCTAGTTAAACTCTGATATCAACCAATTAAAAGACACATCACATCTCAAAGATGTTAATTTTTTAAGAGCGTCTTAGATTCAGTGGAATATGGTGAGCTGCTTATACTTAAAATGATCACCTCTTTAAATCCACCTGCAAAGTTCAGATTGGTTTTTAACTTTTTAGCACACATGTAGACAGTCCTTTCTTTTGAAATGTGCTTGCAAACTGTCTCAGACAAATAAACGGAGACTAGTCTAGCTAGGATCCTTCCCTCTCCCAGTAAAGGTGTTCTCATGTCCAGAGGTCCCCAAAGCCACACGCCTAACACATGGAATAAACCTCCCAGGTTCAGTATCTGCCTAAAGGGTCCCCAGAAACCCAAGAGCAGAATCGCTCTGGACTCACCCCTTTTTTCCCCCGACAACTGTTAGGGCTTTTGCTGAATGAAAGGTTGAGGATCACACAACAAAAGAGCCCCTCTCTGCTGAGGCTGCTCCCCTGGGAGACAAGACAGGGCTGCTCCAGAGGAGCATCTGGGACTTTTTGTCTCAGCTGCTTGTGCTTCAGAAGTTGTAGCCCCACAGGTTATGGGGAAGAGGAAAAGCAACATATTCTGCACGGCATGGAATGGCAACTTGCAAAACCATGCAACAGCCGGAGACATCTACCACACAATCATTCATCAAAATATTTGTCCTGAATTGCATTCTTTTTCTTCCTCAAGCTTATAAAACCACAGTTAAACTGGGAATGGGACTGGTGAAAGGAAGGGAGATCATGCCATTCTTGGCCAAGGAGCCTCTCTGCCCCAGGCAGACATAGTGGGGTGCAGACAAGAGCCTGTTCATCAGGCCTAGGATAACCAGCCAGAACTCTGGGGTGAAATCTACCCTCTGCCATGTGGGAGCACTGGGGTGAAAACAGTAGATTGTGAAAAACTGAAAAATCAAGAGTTCTACACTAAAACATTCCTTTCCATCTAATGAGAAGCACAGAGCAAAGTCCAGAATGTCATCCTCCTGGGTCTGGCCACGGGACTACCAGGGAATTATGGCAGCCTTGCAGAGCAGGCTTTCCTGCTGCCCTGCTCGCAGAGTCGCTCCTTTCTTCTCTCATTCACCTGCATTTCTGTTCTTGTGTGGCTCCTTCTGAAAAAGGCAGGCTTAGAGAAAGAGGATGGGAATGGGCAGGGGCCGAGGCGGCCACTCCTTCGCCTCTCTGCTTCTCATTGTGGAGTCTGTTCAGATTCTTTCCCATTGTCAGGTGCAACCCCCACACACACCCCCCCATACCCCAGTCCAAACAGTGAGAGAAACTAGGTCTTCTAGCCAGGCAGCCACACAGGTCAAAGGCGGCTGGCCAGCATTTGAATGACAACCCCCCTCTTGGACCAAGATGGACCATGGGATGGGGGTATTCCTTTAAGAAAAGACCTGAGGGACGAGGAAGGTAAGGTAAAATTATACCTAGTAGTTGTCTTGTTGCTTTTCCCATATTTCTCAACTTTTCATATAAAAATGATGGCCTGTTCTAGAAACCAAGATAATAATAGCTAAATCTTTATTGCGTGCATACAGTGTGCCAGGCACTGTGCTGGCAGCTCTGCCTGTGTTACAGGAACTAACTGTATCCCCACTTTAGCTCAGAGAGAATTAGGTAAATTGCTAGGGTCACAAATCTAGCTTAGTGTGCCAAGCTTCTATGCACTCACTGGAAGGGAGAGAAGGTCTGTGTGGCAGAGGTCCCGAGTCCCAGAGGACCACTCCTATGGATGCAGGGAAGGCCGAGAGCCTGGGCAGGGGCTGGCGAGCAGGCACACTCACAGGCAGCTGCTGGGGTGGAAAAGCTGTGAAGCGCCCGTGTGCCCCCAGGGAAGTGTGACTCTGACTCTAGCAGGACTGTGAGTGGGAAGGAGCAGCTTAAAGAAAGGATGGAAGCAAAATAGAGAAGAGAATGAAAAATGTGAGCATTCCAGGCCAGAAAGGAAAGACATATCAACATTTGAGGAGTGACAAACCAAAAGAGAGGGAGGATTTAGTCAAAGTACTGGGAAGAAAATGAAAGGTGAACCAGGAAGTTACAGGCAAACTCCAGAAGCCTACAAATGATCTGTATAATAAAAGGAAAAGTCATCTCCTTGGAATTTGTGGTGGTGGCTGCCTAGATTGGAAAACAGTATCCTATAATTTACCCTATTTTCTGTGAGAACCAGTGTAAAACATTTCTAGAACAAACAGTAAATTGCACAAGGATATATTAAAAAAGAAAAGTTTTTCTGAGACCTCAAGCCTTCTGTCCTCTGTCACAGGGAGACCCAGGAAACCCAATGATGTGCCAGCTCCAGCATTTGAATCTGTGGGTGCTGACAGGAATCCTGACCCAAGGTGGGGAGCAATGCCCTGGCCTCTTTCTGTACATCAGAGTGGAAGACTACAGCGACTGGATCACGACCAAGACTTGGGGGACCAGCCTTCCCCTGTCTTCCCTCAACCCCCGGGAGAATTTGATTCCTTTTTCCAGCCACTCCTCACGTGCCGCTGTGACACAGGAAAAACATTCTGGGCAGGAGCAGGTTGGATGGTCCCAGGCAAACTCCCCAGGACAAGAAAGTACCACCATATATTCATGGCCAGCAAACAGCTCTGGAGAGAGTCTAGACTTTAGGGAAAAGGGCCTAAGGGAATCAGTTGGCTCTCCTGACACGGCCGGACAATCCATGTACTATGACTATTACGGTGGGGAGATTGGGTCTATTTCAGGTCAGAATAGCTTATATCAGCCCCAAGAAATTATCTTGTTTTTCTTTGTGCTTGTTTTCTTTTGCAATGCTATCTACCCTAGGAGCTAACTCTCCAAACTGAGGAATAAGCTCAGAATGCTGAGTGCCAGGCATTCACCGTGCTGTTTGGTGTCTGTTTTTGACAGTTATATAACGGGGCTGCCACAGACTGGCCCAGGGCACATACTGGGCTGGCTCTCCCTCCTCTGTCCCACTCCCCCATGCAGGAAGGTCACTTTCATTTGTGCTTGTGAACTAAATGTGGGCTAACAAGTGTCAAACCATGAGAGTGCCCTGTGGTTCTTTGAGTATTACCCGTTCCAGGGGCCAGGCTGTGAAAACACTCCGCATGGGCAGACATGGCCTGGGAGGTGACTGCCTGCCTAGCTGGAGAGTTGGGGATACCAGCAAGCAAAGGAAACAGTGAGAGGACCCCTTGACTAGAGAGAGTTAATTACTTTAATGGATCATTTTTTGGTCTGCAGCTGTGGCCTCCCTCTGGCTATTTCCCAGGGAGGCAAATTGCCTGCAACTGCTCATTGGTTGTTTTCATTTTATTCCAAGCCTTGCGGTAGCCTTTTAAGGACATCTGAAAAAGGGAAAAGGGGCAGGGGGAGGGGAAGACAGTCATTTGGGAAGAACCGATAGTGACTCTTCAGAATGCAACCCACATCTAGCCCCATGATGGTAACCCTGTGTGGGGCAGTGCCCGCCATGTGTGCTACGGGGCCAGGCCACCTAGGGGCATCCAGAAGATTCTTCTGAGGAGCTTGTTTCTGTTTAATGAAGTTCAAAGGTGCAGGTTCCTGCTGTGATTTCTACTTCTCAGCTCCAGATCTGACCGGCCCAAATTTGGATCCTAATTTACTCCCTGCCATCAAGGGACCACGGGAAAGGCAGGAGGAAGTTCCGTGGGATGTGGAGCAGGGGTCTAGATGTGAAAATGCCAAGCTTCCCAGGTAACCTGACTGGGTTTTGAAGCTACTGTAGTGACGTCTTAGTGCCCTCATGATGCCACCCAGCCTGTGGCCGTCCCGGAGCTTTCTTTTCTTCTGATGCCAGTGGATCATTGGCACATTTCCCATTCCTTTTCCACAGCTCACAGCGGGCCAGGGTGCTTCTGTGCACCCTGCGTCATATGAAAAGGCTGTGGGGTTAGTCAAAAACAAAAAGGCCCATGGCAACTATGTGAACACATGGAATCGGGTTGTGAGTAATATTAAAAATCTGGGATTATCTCATTTTTTAAAAAACTGGCTTCTCCATGTATAAAGCAGCAATCACTAAATTATCAATGGTCGGGGGAGGCATTCGGGAGCTTCTAGAATTCATTAAGACAAGCAACTAAAAACACACTATTACTACAAAATCTCTTCCTGATAACCTGAAAAGAGCTTGTCCCTAACAAGGAAAAAGAAGCTTTAAAAAAAAAAAAAAGCAAGCCATCCTTCATTTTCGTATAAGAGATGAAGCAACCACTGAGATTTCTCACAGACGTTAATGTCCAAACACCTGTATTCTTAGCTCAAAGAACAAAATCCTAGACCAAGATGTGAAGGGCATAAAAGACGGCCGGCCTCGGGCTTCTCGGTGGCTTACCTCTGCAATCTCCACTTTCCTTTCCCACATCTTGATGGACTTCTCCAGGTCCCCATTTAGGATCTTCTCGCGGACGTACCCCATCACCTGCGGCGCTCGGAACTCGGCCAGCTGCTTCCGCAGCTTCTTGTTCAAAGCCTCGGCTTTAGCCCGGTCCTGGGTCGGGAGGGACCGATGAAACGGGAATGCTGCAGTTCTGGCTTACCGGGACTCACTGGCCCTGGCATCGCTCCCCTGTTTCAGTGAAGTTCTAAAACTAATGTTTAAATCTTGAAAGGAGTGGAGGAATCACAAGATTCTGATTTTTACAGATTGTGATTTTTTTTAATCCAGTTCAGAAACTCTAAGTGCAGTCTAAACTAGTCTTTTCCCTTTCCTTCCAGCCTCTTTACTTCCTTCCTTTATTAAGGAATATATTTTACTTATTTTGATTTCTTAGGCTTTTTTTTTGTGGAAAATCTATGAATTTAAGCACACTTTGATTTAATCAGTCTCGATTCAGCTTCCGGTCTTTTTTTCCCATAAAATTTCCCATCTTAACCATTTTTAAGTGTACAGTTCTGTGGCATTCAGTACATTTACATTGTTGTGTAACCTTCGCCACCACTCGCCTCCAGAACTTTTCCATCTTCCCCAACTTAATCTCTGTATCTGTTAAACATTAACTCCCCAGACCCCCTTCTCCACAGCCCCTGGCAATCCCTGTTCCACTTTCTGTCTCTATGGATTTGACTAGGAGCCTTATATAAGTGGAAACACATAATATTTGTCCTTTTGTGACCAGCTTATTTCACTTAGCATAATGTCTTCAAGGTTCCTCCATGTGTCAAAATTTCCTTCCTTTTAGGAATGAATAATATTCCATTGTATACATATATCACACTCTGTTTATCCATCATCTGTCAATGGACACTCGGGTGGCTTCCACCTTTTGGCTGTTGTGAATAATGCTGCTATGAACATGGGTGCACAAATACCTGTTCAAGTTCATGCTTTCGATTATTCTGGGTATATATTCAGAAGTAGAATTGCTGAATCATAGTTATCCAATTTTTTGAGGACTCTCTTTTTAAATTTTATTTCTTAAATTATCATACAGTAAAATTAACTAGCCCTTTTCTTTTGAGTGGATTTCTTGAATTAGCATTGTCCTTTTTAATTTTTATTTTAACAATTGTTTTGAGTAGGCAATACATGCAACTCAAATGGTATAAAAGCACAAAGCTCCCATCCCATCTCTTCCCCCAGCCACACAGGTCCCCTTCTCAGAAGCATACACTATTTTTAGGTTTTGTGCATCCTTCTAGAAATCTATGGCCATACAAACATGTTTCTTTTTTGCCTGAAACAGTAGCAAATTCTATTACTTTTATTCATCCAGCTTTGTTTTCACTCAACAAATCTTGAAGATCCTTCTGTATCAGCACATAAAGAATTTACTCATTCTTTCTAATGGTTGCATACTTTTTCCACTGTATGGATGTACCATAATTTGACAAGTCCCCACAAACAGTCACTTAGCTTTCCAATTTCTTGCAATTTACACCAAACAATGCTGTAATTACTTTTCTTCTGGGTATACATCCTATAGTAAATACATACGTGTATCAGTAGGATAAGCTATTGAAAGCGAAATTGCTTGTTCTAAGGCAGTGGTTCTCAAATGGAGGTTATTTTGCACCCTGGAAACATTTGGCACTGTGTGGAGACATTTTAATTTGTCACAACTAGGGTGGTGCCACCAGCATCTAGCAGGTTGAGGCCAGGGATGCTACAAAACACCCTATGATGTACAGGACAGCCCCCATGGCAAGAAGTATCTGACCCACAATGTCAGTAGTGCCTAGGTTGGGACACCCTCCCTGAAGCACGAGCATGTTTGGCGCATATGCTGACTTGCCGTCTATCGATCAAGCTGATCCCGCCAGCGCAGCAGTGCCTGAGACTGCCTGCTCTCCCATTCTCAACACAGTCTTACCGACTTACTCATCTCTGTCAATGGGAGAGAGGAAGAATGCTATTTCATTAGAGCTTTATTTTGCATTCCTTATAAGTGAGGTAGAACATTTTTCCCATGTTTGAGAATTTTCAGCTTTTCTGTAAACTGTTTAAACCTTTTGCCCATTTTGTCTATTTTCTATTAGATTTTTAAAAATTAATTTATAAAAGTCATTTATGTTTTAAGAAAATTAGCTCCTTGTGATGTTAGATACAACTTTTTTCCAGTTATTTATCATTTGGCTTTGCTTGTGATGGTTTTTGCTATGAGGAAAAATTTTCATTTTTATATAACTGACTTTATTGATTTCATGGTTTCTCAGTTTTATATTTTAAAAGTCCTTCCCATTCCAAAATTATAATAAAAATGTTCCCACTATTTTATTTTAGGACTTTAAGGGTTTTATAATTTCCATTTAAATCTCTGATACACCTAGATTAATTTCACTGTAACATTTAGTTCCAACTTAATTCTTTCCTAAATGGCTACTCAATCATCCACAATCATTTATGTAATAATCCAGTTGTCCCTCACTGCAATGCCACCTTTATCATAAACTAAAAGTATCAATATCAAAACTTTGTCAGATTCTTGATCATATGTGTATCATATACCATCTGTATTGGGGCTCATTACAGGATTTATGTGTTTTTCTTTGGTCTCCTAGTCTATTCATGAGCTTATTTTAAATACTGTAACTTCATAACATGTTTCAATATCAGGTATGTCTAGTCCCCTCATTTACTTATTAAGAATTTTGAAGATACTCTTATTTATCTTTCCAAAAGAACTTTTGAGTCAGTTTATTGAAATCCTTAAAAAAAAACCTCGTTATTTTAATTGGAATATTATTTCACAGATAAACTTAAAAAGAAAATTTTTACGATGTTGAATCTTCCTAACCTGGTATTGTCTTTTAATTCCTTGCTTCACAAAGTATCATCTCTGGCACTGGCATCACCTGGGAGCTGGGTAGAAATGCTGGGTCTCAGGCCACCCTAGACCTACCCAATCAGAATCGGCATTTTAACAAGATCCCCAGGTAACTGGTTTGCACCTTCCAGTTTGAGAAGTGCTATTTTAGTTCACTTTGAAGCAATCCAACAAAATTATTTTTTTATTAACTTGTTATCAGAATGCAATAAAAACCTGTCAAGAAGCATTCAGTGAATATCTACTATGTCTAGCATAGACATACACCTGAGGGGAGACCTAAAGATGTACCCAGAACCATCAGTGGACACTCTTGTGAGGATGACAATTAGAGAATACCTACGATAAAATAATGAGCAAGAATCGAAGCATTAAAAAATAAGTACCACGGGGCTGGCCCCATGGCCGAGTGGTTAAGTTCGCCCGCTCCGCTGCAGGCGGCCCAGTGTTTCGTTGGTTCGAATCCTGGGTGCGGACACAGCACTGCTCATCAAACCACACTCAGGCGGCGTCCCACATGCCACAACTAGAAGGACCCACAACAAAGAATATACAACTATGTACCAGGGGGCTTTGGGGAGAAAAAGGAAAAAAATAAAATCTTTAAAAAAATAATAAGTACCACAACTATGAGGGACATGCTGAGAAGACCAGAGACTGCAATCCCTACCCAGCCCTCGACTTGGAGAGCAGGGGTAAAACTACAGGACAGGCAGGCCACAACCCACCCCAGCTCCAGTGCAGCGGTGCAGAAGAGAGGCTGTAAAAACAGAGAGCTCTGGAATGCTGCCTGAAGGGACTGACTTTATTTGTAACAAAGTGTGGGGAGTTCATGCCTCAGGAACTGTGGAAAACAATGGAGATCTTTGGGCTGAGCAATTAAGAGGAAGCTGGTAGCTCTATGCTATTAGTAGCAACAAGCAAAACAGTACACCAGCTACATGTTTAACAGAACCAGAGAAAGACCATTAAGAAGAGTGCTTTCTTAGGGTTGGAACAAGCCTCAAAGACTGGCAACACTTTGCCTATGCAAAGGGGCCTTACTTTAATTGGATCAGAAAGTGGAGCAATTAATGGCTCAGGATGTCCTTGAAAGCAAGATAGCAATCAGCTAGCAATTAATGGAGGCTAATGCCTGAATGGGATACCAATAGAGGTAGACCAGCCAGAGGCTTAGCTGGAAGATGAAACAAAGAGAACTCAGCTGAAACACTCACTAATCATCCTTGGCTGTCAGGGAGATTGCATCCACGATCAAGGCTGCACCCTCTGAGGGGCAACATCAGAGGCTACTAACAGCAGGAGAAATAGTCTGAATTATTCCAGCCAAATCACTAAACAAGCAACAAGCCAAAACAATGACAAGTCCAAGAAAGGGGCGGATGGATTAGTGTCCAGAGTTGCTACAATATATTACTCAAAATGTCCAGTTTTCAACAAATATGAGATAGGTAAAGAAACAGGAAAGTGTGTCCTGCACAGGGAAAAAAAAGGTAACATAAACTGCCTTTGAGGGAATCCAGATGGTGGACTTAGCAGACAAAATCTTCAAAGCAGCTATTATAAATATGTTCAAAGAACCAAAGGAAACCATGTTTAAAGAATTGAAGGAATATATGATGATGATGATTGTCTCCTCAAATAGAGAATATCAATAAAGAGGTAGAAATTATTTTTTTAAAAAACCGAATGGAAAATCTAGAGTCTTTTCAATACAATAACCAAAATGAAAAATTCAATAGAGGGGATCAACAATATATTTAAGCCAGCAGAAGAAAGAATCAGTAAACTTGAAGGTAGATTGATAAAGATTATACAATATGAAAAAGACTGAGGAGAAAAGAACAAAGAAAAATTAAATCTCAGAGAAATGTGGAACACCACTAAATATACCAACATGCATGTAATAGAAGTGACAGAAGGAGAGGAGAAAGAGAAAGGAGCAGAGAAAATATTCAAGGAAATAATGGCTGAAAACTCCCCAAAATTGATGAAATATATTAAAGTATACATCTAAGAAGCTCAACAAACTCCAAGTAGAATAAGTGCAAAGAAATCCATAGCTAGACACATGATACTCAAAATGTTGAATGACAAGGCAAAGAGAAAATACTGAACGCAGCAAAAGAAAACAATTCATCACATACAAGAGAAGCTAAATAAGATCAACAGCTGACCTCTCATCAGAAACAATGGAAGCCAGAAGGCAGTGGGGCGACATTCTAAGTGCTGAGTGACAAAAACTGTCAACCAAGAATCTTATATCCAGCAAAACTATCTTTCAAAAATGAAAGCAAGCAATGAGCACATTCAGATCTTGGTTTCAAATGCTATTCTCAAATAAAAGGGATCAGGACTACTTGGAGAAATGGCTGATTCTGGGATTGGGGTAGGAAATAAGATGAGCCTGGAGCATCTTCTAGTGACAGAAGTGCTTAAAAAAAAAAAAAAAGAATAGGGATATGTCCCAGGGACACGGAAGCCAACTGAAAGAGCTCCCAATGGCCAAGCTGGAACAATGTGAGCAACAAATAAATAATATTAGATTATAACCCAACATAGAAAATAAATATCCATGAGTTGATACTGCTATAAATAAGTGATTTTAAAAATAAAAAATAAGTGGAGGAGAATTGACAAATCATCATATAGAAGAATTCCAAATAATTTATAACTCCTCACTTCTTAGGTGTGGGCTGCACATAGTAACTTCCTTCCAAAGAATACAGTGTGCAAAGTGTGAGAAAGAGTAACTTTCCAATGGAGAAACCTGTAGAACACCACCTTAGCCAGGGGATCAAGGTTAACGTCAGCAGGGATAAGTCATGTTGACAGTATGCTCCCTTGATATGATGTAATGAAAATGGCACTTTACCTCTGTGGTCTTTATCCAAAAACCACATAACCCCAGTCTCATCATGAGAAAAACATCAGACAAACCCCAGTGGAGGAACATTCTACAAAACACCTGACCAGAATTCCACAAAACTGTCAAGGTCATCAACAAGTACAGTCTAAGAAACTGTCACAGCCAAGAGGAACCTAAGGAGACATGACACTGAATGTAATGTGTTATCCTGGATGGGATCCTGAAATAGAAAAAAAGGACACCAGGAAAAAACTAAGGAAATATGAGTAATATTAACTATAAATATTAATAATAATGTATCAGTATTGGTTCATTAATTTTAACAAATGTATTCCACTAATTTAAGATGTTAATAATAAGGGAAATTGGGTGTGGGGTATTTGGAAACACTCTGTACTATCTTCACGATTTTCCTTTAAGTCTAAAATAGTTCTAAACACAAAGTTAATTTTTTTAAATGAAGGAAAAATAAAGACATTCTCAGATAAACAAAAACTGAGAGAATTCATTCCTAGCAGACCTGCCTTACAAGAAATACTAAAGGAAGAGATTGCTGGGAAGATGGTGGCTTAGGCAAACTCTGAACTCACCTCTTCCCACGGACACAAAAAATTTACAACTACCCTGGGAACAATTACCCCTGAGAGAGAACCAGAAACTGGACTAAAAGAATCCCCATGACAAGGGACAGTGCTGATTGAGGTGGAAGAGGCAGAAATTCCTTTCTGGAGAGGAAAAAACCACATTCTAGCAGCGGTGCTTCATGGCCAGGAACAATCTTAAGATACAAAGCTTTTCCTGGGGAAGTGGGGATCTGAACAGGAGAGCTTTGCCACAACAAGCAGCTTTTGGACTCAGCAGAACTGAGACAAGTGTCATAATATCCGGCTTTGCTGGCTATTAACAACAGGGAATACCCCCAGAAAAGTTATCAAACATAATATAAAGAAAAGCCTGCTCTTAAAGGGCCCATGCATGAATTCACCCATTTTGGAAAGCAACACATAATCACCAGAAAGAAAGGTGCACAATCCTTTGATGAAAAGAGACTCACTTGATAGGTTCTGGGCACATCTCGCGGAGGCAGGAAGTGGCAGGAACCACCTCCCCAGGGACTGAGATATTGGAGGCAGCCATTATTGTGACCTAGTACAGGCATGCTGATACAGATGCTGGCAGACACCATTGGAGTTCTTCCCCTGGCCTGTTAGCACAGGGGTCTGCTCCACCCACTAGAGCACTGATTTAATCCAGCTCAGCCAGGGCAGGCAGCCTGCCACAGAGAGAGGCCCCACCCACCAGCAAGCCCTCAGGCAACTTGTGGACCGGCACAGGTGGAGTGTGTGGGACCTCTGCAGAAGGATGTAGCAAGTGGGTCCACCTTTGCAGGGCAGGACATGTGTAAGAGGTGGATGTATGGAGTGTGTGGGACCTCTTCAGCAGGGCAAGTAGGTCCACTTTAGTGGGGCAGGGCATGCGCTCAGGGCAGGACTAGTGGATGGGTGTGTGGGCCTGCAAGCAGTGTGTCTTGTCAGCTATAACAGACTAGTGCTTCTCAAATAGTCACATAGGGGATCTGCCCCACCTTCCAATGCCTGAAACAATTGTGTGCTGCACACTTGGGGCCAGCCCCACCCAGCTGCTTTATTAAGAGAGCTGACAAGAGCCTTGCAGGCTGGAGGACTAAAGCAATTGTGAGCCCTGAGCCTAGCATCCAGCCACACTGGAGGCCTACTCACTTCACAGAAAAACTGCAGCAGGAATGTACTATTACACTTTGCAGCCAACTGTGCTGGGTCTCCCCCTGCCCAATAAACTGACTGAAGGGATGATAGCAGCCGCACACAGATGAGCCTCACAACCAGCTGGCCCGGGGGACAGCCTAGTCTTCCAATGCACCTGCAGTAAGAACAACCCCACCACAACAGAAGGACATGCGTAGCTCACAGAGGGACTCTCCTGGAACATTTGGAATTGGTGATGAGAAGGAAGTACATTACTGGGCCTCATAAGGCATCTCTTACATAAGGCCCCTTCTCCAAGATCAGCAGACACAGCTGATCTACCTAAAACATAGTTATAAGCACAGAGAAACATGAGCAGAGAAAGGAATATGTTCCAAATAAGGGAACAGGACAAATCCTCAGAAAAAGAACTAAATGAAACAGATAATCTACCTGATAAAGAGTACAAACTAATAGTTATAAGGATGCTCACTGATCTTGGGGAAAGAATAGATGAATACAGTGAGAACTTCAACAAAGAACTGGAAAATACAAAAAAGAACCAATCAGAACTGAAGAATGTAATAATGGAAATGAAAAATTCACTAGAGGGAATCAATAACAGAGTAGATGATACAGAAGAACAGATCAGGGGTCCAGCCCCATGGCAGAGTGGTTAAGTTCACGCATTCCGCTTCAGCAGCCCAGGGTTTTGTCAGTTCGGATCCTGGGTGCGGACATGGCACTGCTCATTAGGCCACATTAAGGCGGTGTCCCACATACCACAACTACAAGGACCCACAACTAAAATATACAACTATGTACTTGGGGGATTTGGGGAGAAAAGGCAGGAAAAAAAAAGAAGAAGAACAGATCAGCGAGTTGGACGAAAGTCTAGAGGAAATCACCCAAGCTGAACAGAAAAAAGAAAAAAATTAAAAAGAATAAGGACAGTCTAAGGGAGTTCTGAGACAACATCAAGTGCACTAACATCCATATTATAGGTGTCCCAGAAGGAGAAGAGAGAGACAATGGGGCAGAGAATCTATTCAAAGAAATAATAGCTGAAAACTTTCCTAACCTAAGGAAGGAACAGACATCCAGGTACAGGAAGCACAGAGAGCACCAAACAAGATGAACCCAAAGAGGCCCACACCAAGACACATTATAATTAAAGTGTCAGCAACTAAAGACAAAGAGAGAATCCTAAAAGCTGCAAGAGAAAGGCAACAAGTTACATACATAGGCTATCAGCTGACTTCTCAGCAGAAACCTTACAGGCTAGGAGGAAGTGGCACAATCTATTTAAAGTGCTGAAAGGAAAAAACCTACAGCCAAGAATACTCTACTCAGCAAGGTTCTCATTCAGAAGGAAAGGAGAGAGAAAGAGTTTTCCAGACAAGCAAAAACTAAAGGAGTTTATCACCAAGAAACAAGCCTTACAAGAAATGTTAAAGGGACTTATTTTAGTGGAAAAGAGAAGACCAAAAATAGTAATAAGAAAATTATAAATAATAATAATAAAATCACTGGTAAAGGCAAATTATAGAAAAGGTAGGAGATCAACCACCTATGAAGCTAATACGAAGGTCAAAAGACAAAAGTACTAAAATTATCTATTTCCAAGATAAGATGTTAACAGATACACATACACAAAAGAAATACTAAAGGAAGTTCTTCAGGCTGAAAAGAAGTGACACCAGACAGTAACTTGAAGCCACATGAAGAAAATAAATAGCACAAGTAAAGGTAATTATGCAGGTAATTATAAAAGCATAACTGCATATTCTCCTTCTCTTAATTGATTTAAAAAACAATTTCAGGGGCTAGCCCGGTGGCACAGTGGTCAAGTTCGCATGCTCTGCTTCAGTGGCCCAGGGTTTGCCAGTTTGGATCCTGGGTACGTACCTAGCACCACTTATCAAGCCATGCTGAGGTGGCATCTCACATATAAAAGAGAGAAAGATGGGCACAGATGTTAGATCAGGGCCAATCTTCCTCAAAAGATAAATAAAAAAATTTTAAAAACAATTTCATAAAATGGTATGTATATAATTGTATTTTGGGCCTACAACATATAAAAATGTAATATATTTGACAATAGCAGCACAAAGGAGGCAGGCTGAAATGAAGCTGTATTTAAGCAAGGAAATAACACCAGATGGTAACTCAGATCCACAGGAAGAAATGGAGAGAACCACACAAATGGTAAATAGGAAGGTTAATATAAGAAGCTCTATGAATATACTTCATCTACTTTCTTCTTTCAGTTTTTGGACCCCTTCCTCACACCATTTACAAAATTAAGTCAAAATGGGTCATAAACCTAAATGTAAGACCTATAAAGCTCTTTAAAGAAGACAGGAGTAAATCTTTATGACACTGGGTTAGGTAATGGTTTCTTAGCTACAATGCCAAAAGCACAAGCACAAAAGAAAAAATAGATAAGTTAAACTTCATCAAAATGAAAAACTTCTGTGCTGCAAAAAATACCATCAAGAAAGTGAAAAGAAAACCCACAGGATGAGAGAAAATATCTGCAAGTCATAAATCTGATAAGAGATTTGAATCCAAAATACATAAAGAATTCTTACCACTCAATGATAAAAGATAATTCAATTAAAAACTGGCTGAAGGACGTCTATAGACATTTCTCTGAAAAAGATAGCTATGTAGCCAATAAGCACATGAAAAGATGCTCAGTGTCAGTCATCAGGGAAATTCAAATCAAAACCACAATGAATATCACTGCATGCCCATTAGGATGGCCATTAAAAAAACACACCTGAAAATAACAGGTGTTGGTGAAAACATACAGAAATTGGAACCCTCACATATACGTTGTTGGTGGAAATTTAAAATAGTGCAGCCACTCGGCAAAGAGTTTGGCAGTTTCTGTAAATGTTAAACACAGAGTTACCATATATATAGCCCACAATTCCACTTTTAGCTATATGTCCAAGAGAAAAGAAAACATACATTCACACAAAAACTTGTATATGAATGTTCATAGCAACATTATTCGTAATAGCCAAAAAGTAGAAACAACCCAAATATCCATCAACTGATGGATGGATAAATAAAATGAAGTATATCCATACAAGGAAACAGTATTCAGCTATAAAAAGAAACAAAGGACTGATACATGCTACATGAATCTTGAAAATATTAAAATTAAAGAAGCCAGTCACAAAAGACCAGATATTGTGTGATCTCTTTTGTATGAAATGTCCAGAACAGGCAAATTCACAGAAGACGGTAGAACAGTGGTTGCCGAGGGCTGGAGGGTGGGAGTGGGGTGAGGTGGGGAATGGAGAAGGATTCCTAATGGGTATAGGGTTTCCTTCTGGGTTGACGAGAATTTTCTCAAATTATTGTGCCAACGGTTACACAACTCCGTGAATATACTATAAACCATTAAAATGTACACTTCAAATGGGTGAATTATATAGTGTGTGAATTATATCCCAATAGAGCTGTTAAAAAAATTAACAAGAAAACTAAAATATACTAAGTAGTGAATGCTGGACTTTTAAAAATTGATTTCATGTTTTACTTTTAATCTAATGAATATCAACACAAACAAATAAGAGCCACAGAAATTCTGCAGGGAGAGAGCACATGGACTTTTTGCTGTAACTTTCTTCCTGGCCACCCTGTACTGAGACAGGCTGTTTTGCAGAGCCCGTTGGCTCTCCATCAAGGATACGATGCAGAAGCCAGAACAAAACTGAGTTGAATGTAACAATCCTCTGGCTTTTGGGCCATTGTAGGTAGGTTTGGGGCCACACACACTGCCAGGCATATGTCAGGCCCATTCAACACAATGACACTAATAACTGTGCTAGTGGCTTTAGAGGTTGACAAAGTATTGCTCTACGCGGTCCTATCTGATCACCACAACAAGGGCTGTGACGTCTGGTTCACAGATGTAGAAACTGAGTCCTGTCTAATTAAAAGGCTTGTTCAAGGCTAGAAACTGGAAACACCAAACCTGATGCCAGGGCTTCTGACTACAAGCCCAGTGCTCTTTTTCCCCTACCTTCCAAAAAACGTTCCCTTTGAGTCACATCCTAGGTGCATTTAACTTGCGGAAATTCAACAAAATTCTCCGAAAGGACAAGAATGTTAAATCGCAACGTAGATGTAAGGAACTCAGATGACGCCATACATCTTTTCACACAGTGACCACAGGCCCTGGAGTGGGCCCAGGACAGAGGTCACAGGTCACAGGTCTGCCATGCCAGCATCAGGGTACCAAGTTAGAGTTACCCCTGTAAAGAGCTCTCTCTCCTTTACAGAGAAGATTATATTTTGGCGTGCGTACTTTTTCTCATATCAGTTAAGTTACTACATTCATTATGCATTTTTTGTGAGGTTATACAACCAACACTTTAAATATTGTACTTTATGGGTCACTTAAGGAATTACTGAGGGTGATTTGGACTCTGCATGCCTTCTCTTATGAGCTGACTCTAGAAGCTAACCCAGCAGTGAAAGGCAGCACCGCTGGATCTGAGTCTCCAGGCGCCACTTCCTCCTTTGGTGGCCCAGAGCTATTTTTGGTTTTTATGGTCTAAGCTTTTCTAGATAAAAACTAAGGTGGCTTAGATCTTGGTGAACATTCACTCAAGCCCTTGCAGACAGAAAGAGACACCAGAAACACCATGTTTTACCCTCTCCTACCTCCTCCACTTGTATGGTTTCTCTCTCAATTTTTTCAAGTAACTCATTTCTCAGCAAGATCTCTTTGTTCAGACTGCTGGACATTTCCATTGCTCGTTGTAGCTTGCTCTGAAATAGAACAACACGGCAAGTCTTAAGCAAAGATGATTGCTCAGGACTACAAGGAGGATAGATAGTTCTTTATCAAGCAGGAGAAACGTGGGACCGTCCAGGAACTTGGGCCTGCCCTTCTCACAGCTGCCCAGATTTTCAGAATTCTGGTGCCTAACTTGCCCGGGGGGAGAGGACCTCAGGAGTCTTGTCCTCACCTACGGAGTGGCCAGACACACCAGGACCCAAATCCTGCCCCGCCACTTACTGGGAGAAACTCTGGACAAGTCCCAGGGTCACCTCAGAGGGTGGTGGAGAGGCTTAAAGGAGATAATGCTGGTAAGGTGCTGAGCACAGTGCCTGACACATGGAAAAAGTGCAAACAGCTGCCATTACTACCTCCCTCAGATGACAAGAGAGGAACAGTTCCCAGGAGGCAGGTGCTACTGCCATCCCCACTTTACAGGGAAGGGAACTGACTCTCACAGAGATGAAGCAATTTGCCCAAGGTCATAGAGACAAGGGGGAGCCAGGATTTGAATCCAGGCAGTGTGATTTCATCGCCCACAGGCTCCACCACCGTCTGCAGTGCCCATCAGGGCTGGGCCCATTGGTGTGGGAGGGATCCTCCAGGAGGTGCCCTGCCGTTTCCTGTTGCATCATTTGCTGCTGCCCTTCACCAGCTCTCCCCGGATCCCTGCTTCTTAGACTTGCCCCCTTTGGACCTCTGTCTCCCAGTGGGGAAGAGTCAGCCTAGAGGAGCTGGGATATGCTCTGCTTGGCTGAGGAGTGGGCCGAGGCACAGGAGTCTGACTTCAGGGAGCTTGTTCAACAAACCCTGACAACCCAACCACCCTAAACCAAGCACTGGTCAGTGAAACAATGCAGGTCCTGTCACCAAGAGGCTGGCTCACAGCCAGGATGGAGGTGCAAGAAGAAATGTAAAACTGCCTTTGTGCCACGCACTAAGAATGCAAGGACGTCGTCGAGAGGGTTTCCTTGGGGCAAGGGATGCAGGAAAGAGCTGAAAGGTTAAGTCAAGTATGTCTAGGTGAGAGGGAAGGGAAGAACATTCCAAGCTAACGAAAGGCCTAGGAGAGCAGGGTCCAAAAGGAGTTGGGGGAGGAGGGTGCTGGCAATGCCCCAGGGTATTAAATCTTAGACCAGCAGAAAAGCCTGGAGGCACCTGCCTGGGGGACCTTAGGGTACCTGGGGCCCATCCCCTCCCCAACCCCCTTCTCTCCAATCCTCCCTGTTTTAAGGCTCATGTCCTGCTCCACGTCCTGTGTGAAACTGCTCTGCTTAGGAAAGCAAAAGCAGATAAGAGACCAGACTGAGACGTTGGCTGCGGGGAAGGGAGGTGGGCAGGACTTCACTGCAAACCAGCAGCTCAGGTGGGAGCAAAGGAGGACAGAGAGAAGACATTCACCCACAACTTCAGAGAGTCGGGGCAGGAAAGACGGGAACTGCTAGGGCAACCTCGAGATGTCACTGGCTTTGCGGGGGCTGGGCCTTCGCGAAGGTGTGATGGGCACTATCTGTGATTCTGAACAGGACGTCGGTCACTTGAGGCGGCTACTTCTGAAAAGGGAAGTATTAGCTTTCTCTTGCATAATAAATTACCACAGATTTTGTAGCTTAAAGCACACACATTTATTCTCGCACAGTTTCTATAGGCCAGAAGTCCAGGCACAATGTGGCTGGATTCTCTGCCCAGGGTCCCACAGGGCTGGAATCAAGGTGTTGGCCAGGATGGTTGGTCTCATCTGGAGTCCTCTTCCAAGCTCACGAGTTGTTAGCAGAATGCGTTTCCTTGAAGCTGTAAGACTGAGGTCCCCGTTTTCTTTCTGGCTGTCAGCAGAAGTTGGCCCTCAGGTCTTCAAGGCCACCCTCAGACCCCTCTCATGTGGTCCCTCTCTCTTTCTCTCTCTCAATATATACTTTTTTAGTATGCTTTTGGTGAGGAAGATTGGCCCTGAGCTAATATCTCTTGCCAATCTTCCCCTTTCTATTTTTTTCTCCTCAAAGCCCCAGTTTGTAGTTGTATATCCCAGTTGTACATCATTCTAGTTCTTCTATGTGGGATGCTGCCACAGCATGGCTTGATGAGTGGCATGTAGGTCCACACCCAGGATCCAAACTGGCAAATGCTGGGCCACTGAAGCAGAATGCCGAACTTAACCACCTAGCCATGGAGCCAGCCCCTGGTCCCTCTATCTTAAAGCCAGCAATGGAGAACTAGCCCAGAGAATTCCCATCATGCTTCAGATCCCTGACTTCTTCCAGCGAAAACTCTCTGCTTTCAAAGGGCTCATGTGGTGTACAGCTATACCACCCTGAATGTGCCCGATCTCACTGAAGGGCTCATGTGATTAGGTCAGGCCCACCCAGATAATCTCCCTCTCTTAAGGTCAACTGTGCCATTTAATGGAACACAACCCAGTAACAGAACCTGTCCTATCCACAGTCCTGGGGATTGTACACGGTCTCACCAGGGGCAGAGAGACTTTGGGGACATCTTAGAATTCTGCCAACCACAAGGCACAAGATCACCAGTCTAAAGTCAGCTAAGAGTGACACATCACAGCTGTGGTCACATGCTTGTATTCTACCAGACTCCACCAGGCAGGGCTTGAGGGAAAAAGGTCAGAGAAAAAGGTGCCCCCTGGACTGAGGTTTACTCACAAAACTCACAGAAAAGAGGCCGGTCTGTCTCCTTCACGGCTGTACCCTCAGCACTCAGCCGTGTGCCTGGCACGCAGTAGCTACTTGGTATGTTTGGTAGTGGAGGAAGTTACACTGCATGCTTTTCACAAGGTCTCACACTTGGGTGTTTGATGGTTATATGAAAGCGGCCCCTCCTGCTGCCCTCATCCCCTAAGCACACACCTGAATCGCTAGCAGTTCAGTCAACAATAGTGGCTGAGCACCTGCTTTAGCCAGGCACCGTCCTCAGTGCTGGGGACACAGCACACACCAGCCAGATCTCCATCCTGGTGGCAAGTCACAAAAACCTGCCTCCGAGGGGTGAAGCATCATGCCCAGGGGCCCCAGTGCAGCCCCCATTCAAACCCAAGTGAGGCCTGACTCCACAGCTCACAGTTGTTCTGCCTCCATTTCCCCCAGGAGACCCGAGAACTGAGACATGCAAGAAGCGAGTCTGCTTCTCCCTCAAGCCCTCACCGCGTCCACCCTGAAACTCTGCGGGCATCTCCTCCCCATCTGCTTACTACTATTCGAAACAGGCCTACAGGCATGAGGGCCCCCAAGACTCCGACTGGAATGGCTCCTGTTCTGCCTGCTGTGGCGTGTGTCACTGCTGCTCGGGTATCGCAAATAATCTGCACTATGCATTCAGACCTGTCCTAAGGAGCTCAAGCCGTGAACCTGGCAGTTTCATTTTATAAACCACTAGCTCCACTCCAAACCCCTGGCTTTTCCCCCAGAAGACCAGACAGGCCCCGTGCTACTTAGTTGATTCCTCAGGGTAAGATTAAGGTCCAATGTGATGTAACCGTGCGGTGCCCAGCTCTCCGGGCAGCAAGGGCCTGGGAGTCACGGGCCTTGGCTTCATCTTGAAATAACAGTGATCAGATAGGCTAACTACTGATGACGTAAGATCAAAGTGGACGATCTGTTGGACGTTTACGACTCATGAATTTCAGACTGCCAACACAATATTGTCTACATGCTTCACTGTGGGGAAGGCCATTGGGTTAGGGGGACACATACTGGACTAGGAGTCCCAGCTCAGTCACAAACTTGTTGCTTTGAATCTGGCAATTACTCTGCCTCCTTGGGCCTCAGGTTTTTCATTTGTAAGAGGAAAATGTTAGACAAACATGAGCCTAGTCTAAACACATTCACATTTCTAAATGACACTGTGTGGGCCAAAAGAAGCCCACCTGTGACCTACCTCAGCCCACTGCCCCCTGGGCACTAGGCCACAGGTCAGGGACCTTGCTCCGTAAAAGGCCAGATGGCAAATATTTTAGGCTTTGCAGGCCAAGAGGCAAAATTGAGAATATTATGTAGTTACTTATATTAACAAGAAAAAAACAAATTTCTGCAAATGTTTTATTGATGAAATTCAAAATATGATAATTAAGCACAATATTTTGGAATACAGGTCTACTAATGAGAAGAATGAAATTTCTGGAGGAAAAACCAATTTTGCTTAATTTGGTTTCAAAGGTAATGTAGTCTTATCAAATTGGTTGCAAATGTTCTTCTGTAAAAGCCATTCTTAGCGCACCGGCTAGTGGGCAGCTACACTGGCCCAGTTTGCTGACTATCGCATTAGATGGTTGCTAGCAGGGGGACCGGACAGCCTGGTCTGCTGGGGACAGGTCCTGCTCATGCCTACAGTCCTGCTTAATTGCTAATAGTGTCTCTTTCTCTCCTGAAAGGGTTCTGAGTAGATGAGGCATTGGCAGTAGTTTTCTCACTTACAGCTGAGACGGTTTTCCCTTGCAGGGTTCTAAGCAGGGAAGTGCTTATTATATGCCTGAATTAAACAGGGCCCTAAGTGTCATTAGTTCTCAAGCTCATTGTGCATAAAAATCATCTGGGGAGTTAAAAAAAACCCTATGCATAACCATCACCCCCTAATTCAATTGCTCAGGATGGGACTAGGGTGTCTGTATATCTATGAAAGAACAAAAAGCTCCTGCGTGGATCTGATGCACAGCCAGGGTTGTGGGAACATTCAGGGAATTTTAGGAGACATGGCTTTGTCAAGAGAAATCGGGGGGCAGTGGAAGAGTGAAGGACAACTAAGCTCTCTGTGAAACTGCAGTGGTGCACGGGAACCTCCCTGTGGCCAGGAGGGTGGGTGCACGAAGCCTCAGGGACTTGGACATCGGGGTGGACCTTACTTTGTATGTGTTGAGGACTTGCAGGGTATTTCCAGATGCCAACTTTAGCTGGATCAGTTCTTGATTCCTTGTTTCAATCGCCTCTAAAAACTGAGCATTCTCGATCTTCAGCTGCTGAAAATCAACATCGTGTAGGGCCTCACCCACCTCTTCCTTCTACAGCTCAGAAAGAAGACAGAAAGGATGTGAGGTTGTGACTTTGGAATGTATGGCTCACACCTTGCAACTCATCATTCAGTCATTCAATGAACATGACTGGTGCCAGGCATGGTGCTAGGCACTAGGGATAGAGATTTGTATAAAAGCAATACTCCTTGGCCTCAGGGAGCACACACTCAATGAGTGTCCACAGACAGGTCACAGGTATTTACTCAACAGTGTGACGTAGCGGGACGTGCAGGGGCGGGGGGCACAAGGAAGCCCCTCAGCTAGGCCAGGGGAGAATGGAAGGTTGGGCCAAGGGAGGCTTCCCACAGGAGGGCGTGCCTGAACAAGGCTGTGAAAGAAGAGTAGGAAGAAGGCCATTTAAAAGTGGTTTTAACCTGGAAAGCCCAGGACAAGCAGCCCATAAATTCCCCTCCTTTGATCACATGCCACTTCTGCACTGCAGGTGTACGTGTTAGTATGGAAGGTGCTCTCCCTGACCCGGCCCCACGTTACCTGCACCACCAGTTCTGTGCCAACTTACATTCGTAGTAGGCAACAGCCAAACTTGGGAACTTTTCCCCAGCCCCACTCTGCTCACGCTGTACTACCTCCTGGGAGCCATCTTCTTCCCACAATTTCCTTAAGCCCAATATGACCCATTCTCCAGCTCAAATGCTCCCAACCCGTCTCCCACTCGGGGGGGTACTCCCTCCCTCCACTGAGCCTCTGCTGGCTGTAGCTCCGTGGTCCTTGTTGCTGTCACCTTTGCAGAGCAGTTACACATCCGTGCCTTTTCTCACCATCACCACTCCCCGCTAGTCTAGAGCTCGTGAGGGCGGGACCATGTCAGTGTCATCTCGATGCAGCAAGGGCTTTTGGGTTAAAAGTCATCCATCTACCCCACATCTCACGCTTAAACCTCCTCTTTGGGATGCCTCAGCTTATGTGATGCCCGGAAGACCAGGAATTCACTATCTGGAGGCAGCTCATCCCTATCTCTGGCAGCTCCACTGGGGCCATGTTCTTTCTTACACTGAACTCAAATCTCCTTCACTGACACGTCCACATTTGGCCCTAGCTCCACCCTTGGGGCTCTCTCTCAGAGACAGCAGCCATGGCCCTCCTGGGCCCATCGGTTCCAGGTCCTCTGATGTACTTTCTGCTCCCCTTGCTCTTGGCTCCCTCTCCTATCTGGCTTCTGGTTTACCAATTCTTTCAAGTGTGGAGCTCTCACTCAGACACAGTGCTCCAGGTCGACCTACTCAGAACAGAGCAGAGCAGGACTATCCCCTTCTTGGTGGTGCACTGTGGTTCTCCGAGTACAGCCTAGGCCACAGCATCACCTCCAGCTGAGCTGACTTTATCAGGTAGTCTACAGCTAAGCCATGTGGTACCTGTGCAGATATTTTGGGAGATCCAAGTGGATGATCTTACATTTGTCCTTAGTCACTTCATGTTGTTAGAGCTATCCCAGCTTGTTGAGTCTTTCAGGATCCCAGGTCAATTGAGCAATAGTCGCCAGACATGTTACTGCTCCTGCCCAACTTTGTGTCATTGTCAGTGGCCACCTCTGATGCACATGGCATCATTGCGCATACTCAAGTTAATAATAAAAATATTGAGTTAGGAAAGGATGGCGCCATGTAACCAATTCTAGAGGACCTGTGCCATGTCTGCCTGACTGCCTTTAATCAAGAGACTTTAGGGTCAGCTGTTCAAAGAGTCACCAAAGCATACTATAACTGTGCCACGCAGGTCACATTCCCCAAGAGGGTCAACAAGGATGTCATGAGGGTCTTTTAAATTCAAGCCAACTCCATCTACAGATTTGCCAGCACAGTAACTATATCAGTTTCCTACTGTTGTAACAAATCACCACAAACTCAGTGGCTTAAAACACCACAAATCTATTATCTTACAGCTCATGAGATCAGAAATCTGAAATGGTTCTTTAGGCTAAAATCAAGGTGTTGGCAGGGCTGCATTCCTTCTGGAGGTGCTAGAGGAGAATCTGTTTCCTTGCCATTTCCAGCTTCTACAGGTGGCCTGCATTCCTTGGTTCATGACCTCTTCTTCTGTCTTAAAAGCACATCCATCAGATCTGATCTCTGCTTCTTTTATCACGTCTTCTCTGACTCTCACTCTCCTGCTTCCCTCTTATAAGGACCCCTGTGATTACACTGGACCTACTCAGATAATCCAAGATAATCTCCCCATCTCAAGATCCTGACTTAATCACACCTGCAAAATTCTTTTGCCATGTGAAGTAACATAGTCACAGATTCAGAAATTAGGATGAGGATGTCTCTGGGAGGACATTGTTCCACCTACCCCAGTAACCTTAAAAAAAAAAAAAAAGCCACATACCTGCCTCAATTGTGAAAGCACCTTTTTCCTCTGGACTTTGAGGGAAACGTTTTTCAAACGTAATTTATCCTTTATACTATCCTAAAAAAATAAAAGCAAATTTTAATACATTTCTCTTCATCTTGCTTGTTGGTTTGAAAACTTGGTAGATCTGGGGCTGCAAACCAAACCTTGAGCCTTAAGATTCAGTCGTTTATTTTTAGTTCATTTTACATCTAGCCAAGCTAGTGTTGCTATAGCACCTCACTCATGACCAAGAAGCAGAGAAAATTGGGTCTGCTCCATGTAAATTTTCTATTGCTTTTAAGTTCAAAATAATTTCAGTAACGGGGCCTTTCCTGACAAAATGATCTTAGGATTCCTTGGTATTTTATTCTCTTGGTAGTTTACATAATTTTTATTACTTATAACACATTAGGATCAGTAACCCTACCTATCTCCAAGATCCAAAGCTTGACATGCTATAAAATCTTTAAAAGTGAAGGACCATTTTATGTCTCCCTCTTATAATAATGGCACTCAAAGAGCCTGAGATTTACCTGTCCCACTCCATGAAGTCTTTGACTAGACAGACTCACATCTCTCTCAAGAAAATGCATCAGATCTTGAAACAAATAACAATAAGAAATAAGTCGATCTAAGATACTATTAATATTCACTCTGCCGATTGATTTTAGCCTTGATAAACCTGAATTTTAAGACACACATTATGGGGGGTGCAAAAGATCTATATATCTAGGCAACACTTATGGTGGACCAAACGGAGTTAGGCTGACTCACCTGGATCATCTTCATGTCATCATTCTATGAATCTATTCTCCCTTCCTAAGTTCTAAGCTCCTGCCAACTCACCCTCCGGCGGTTCATATCCTCAATGTACTTCATCACCTTCTGAGTGGCCAAAATACTCCCTTTCTTCTTGGATATGGTTTTTACAACATCTTTTTCAAACTCATGCACCTCTCGCTGAACTTCAGCCCATCGAATTTCTGCTTCCTCAATGATAGCCTGGGGGAGTCAGCACAAAGAGAGAACAGAGTTTCCAAAAATTCTCAAGGATATATCCCTCTAAGGAAATCTAAGTTCTCAGGCCTCTTTGTGTCCCAATGCATAATGGTTGTTCTTAGTCTTTGAAAGACATCCTTAAGATACAAACTTGACTATATGAACGTTATTTTTAAGAAGCATGCCTCCCAGGGCCCACTGTGCCATGTGAGCCCTGTCCGTGGGAATTATCACACTGGTGGCAGCTGAACACTCACAAGGAGCCCCACCCACCAAGCACAGCAGCTTGGCCCATCTGCCCGTGAGCACACAGCCAGCCAGCTCATGAAAGAAAGCGGCCCTGCCATCTAGTGCAGCAGCTCAGCTGGTCCCCCACTGAGTGTAGTGGCCCCACCTGCATGAGAGCAACATGCCATCAGAGCACAGAGGCCCCACCTGAATGTGCATGTGTGACCCACCAAGCAGCTGCAGACAGCCCTCATGAACGTGGAGCAGCCCTACCCACAAAACTTCCAGCAGACGGGGTGGGATCACAAAACACAGCTCCTGCTCTCTCCCAGTGGCAGCAGGTAGAATCTGCAACCTGATACTACCACAAAGGCACCAACAAAGGATCACTCATCAGACAGCATGAAGAACTACAGTAACAGCTCAGAGCAGAATGAAAATGAAAAGTTGCCAGAAACCAATCCTGAAGTCACAGAAATTTACAATCTATATAGTAGAGAATTTAAAACAGTTGTCATAAAGAAATTCAACAAGTTACAAGAAAATTCAGAAAGACAGTTCAGTAAGCTCAGGAATAAAATTAATGAGCAGAAGGAATACTTTGCCAAAGAGACTGAAACTCTAAAAAAAAAACCCCAAACAAACGCTGGAGATAAAGGACACAATTATTGAGATAACAAATAATCTAGAAACCATAAAAAATAGAGCTGATGTTATGGAGGACAGAATTAGTGAATCAGAGAATAAAAATATAGAAATGCTCCAGGTAGAGAAGGAAAGAGAATTAAAATTTTTTAAAAATGAAGAAATTCTTTGAGAAATATCTGGCTCAATTAGGAAAGGCAACATAAGGATTACAGGTATTCAAGAGGGAGAAAGAAGCAGAGAGCTTATCCAAAGAAATAATAGCTGAGAACTTCCCAAACCTGGGGAAAGAAGTGGACTTACAAGTACATGAAGTGAACAGAACTCCTAATTATATCAATACAGAAAGACCTTCTCCAAGGCATATAATATTAAAACTAGCAAAAGTCAATGACAAAGAAAAAATATTAACGGCAGTAAGGCAGAAGAGAATAATCTACAAAGGGACGCCTATCAGGCTTTCAGCGGATTTCACAGCAGAACTCTTACAGGCTATGAGAGTATGGAATGATATATTCAAAATACTGAAAGACAAGCACTTTCAGCCAAGAACACTCTATCCAGTGAAACTATCCGTCAGATACAATGGAAAAATAAAAGCTTTCACAGATAAACAAAAGCTGAGGGAGTTCATCACCATTAGGCCTGCCTTACAAGAAAAGTTGAAAGGAGCCCTCCCATCTGAAACTAAAAAGCAAATTTTTACAAAACTTCAAGCAAGAACATAAAGAGAATCATAAAATTGCAGCTCTATATCAGAAAAGGTTAGTAAACACTTAATTATAAAATAAAAGATAAAGGAAAGGAAAGCATCAAAAATAACTTAAAACACTTCAATTTAGTCACGAACTCACAACACAAAAAAGAATAGTTTGTGACAATAACTCAGAAGAGGAAGATGGAAGAGATGGAATCTGCTTAGGCTAACGGAGAAAAGAGGCTACCAGAAAACGGACTATCTCATCTATGAAATCTTTCATACAAACCTCATGATAACCACTAAAAAAAAATCGGAGCAGAGCCACAAATCATAAATAAGGAGACAACTAAGAAAACCATCACAGAAAACCATCAAACTGAAATGGCAGTCAGAAATACAAGGAAAAAAACTGTGTAAATAGAGAATAACTGGAAAACAAGTGATAAAATGGCAGTATTAAGCCCTCATATATCAATAATCACTCTAAATATAAATAGATTGAATTCTCCAATCAAAAGACACAGAGTGGCTGGATGGATTAAAAAACATGACCCAACAATACGCTGCCTCCAGGAAATACATCTCAGCTGTAAAGACAAATACAGGCTCAGAGTGAAGGGATAGAAGACAATACTCCAAGCAAATGGCAAACAGAAGAAATCAGGTGTTGCCATAGACAAAGCAGACTTCAAGATAAAAAGCACAATGAGAGACAAAGAAGGGTAATATGTAGTGATAAAAGGGACATTCCACCAAGAGAACATAACGCTTTTGAATATATATGCATCTAACACAGGAGCACCAAAGTATATAAAGCAATTATTAATAGACGTAAAGGTAGAAATTGATAGAAACACAATAATAGCAGGGGACCTCAACACCCCACTACATCGATTGTTACATCATCCAGACAGAAAGTCAACAAGGAAAGAGTGGCCTTAAATGAAACACTAGGCCACACAGACTGAATAGATACATAGAGAATACTCCATCCAAAAACAGAAGAACACACACTCTTCTCAAGTTCACATGGAACATTCTCAAAGACAGATCATATGTTGGGAAACAAGGCAAGGCTCAATAAATTTAATAAGACTGAAATCATATCAAGCATCTTTTCCAACCATAATACTATGAAACTAGAAATCAACTACAAGAAAAAAGCTGGGAAAGCCACAAATATGTGAAACTAAATAACATGCTACTGAACAACCAATGGATCAATGAAGAAATCAAAGGAGAAATTAAAAAATATCTGTAGACAAAGGAAAATCAAAGTACATCATACAAACTCATGAGATGCAGCAAAAGTGGTCTCTAGAGGGAAACTCATAGCAATACAGGCCCACCTTAACAAACAAGAAAAATCTCAAATAAGTAATCTTTAACTACACCCAACAGAATTAGAAAAAGAAGAACAAACAAAGCCCAAAGCCAGCAGAAGGAGGGAAAAAATAAAAATTAGAGCAGAATAAATGAAACAGAGACTGAAAAAAAAAATAGAAACGATCAATGAAACAAAGAGCTGGTTTTTTGAGAAGATAAACAAAACTGACAAACCCTCAGCCAGACTCAATAGGGAAAAAATAGAGAAGGCTCAAATAAACAAAATTAGAATTGAGAGAGGAAAATTACAATGGATACCACAGAAATACAAAGGATTATAGGAGAAGACTATTAAAAACTATATGCCAACAAATTGGACAATCTAGAAGAAACGGATAAATTCTTAGATTGACACAATCTCCCAAAACTGAATCAAGAAGAAATAAAGAATCTGGAATAGACCAATCATAGTACAGAGATTGAAACAATAATCAAAAACCTCCCAAAAAATAAAAGCCCAGGGTCAGATGGCTTCTCTGGAGAATTCTACTAATCATTAAAAGAAGAGTTAATATCTATCCTTCTCAAACTGTTCCAAAAAACTGAAGAAGATGGAATACTTCCTACCACATTCTACAAAGACAATATTACCCTGATCCCAAAGCCAGACAAGGACAACACAAAGAAGGAAAACTACAGGCCAATATACCTGATGAATATAGATGCAAAAATCCTCAACAAAATATTGGCAAACCAAATTCAGCAATACATTAAAAGAATTGTACACCGTAATCAAGTGAGATTTATATCAGGGATGCAGGGATGGTTCAACATCTGCAAATCAATCAAGGTGATACACCACATTAACAAAATAAGGAATAAAAATGACATGATCATCAACAGACAGAGAGAAAGCACTTGACAAGATCCAACATCCATTTATGATAAAAACTCTCAATAAAATGGATACAGAAGGAAAGTACCTCAACATAATAAAGGCCATATATGACAAACCCACAGCCAACATCATACTCAATGGTAGAAAATGAGAACAAGAACAGACAAGGGTGCCCACTTTCACCACTCCTATTCAATATAGTACTGGAGGTTTTGGCCAGAGTAATTAGGCAAGAAAAAGAAATAAAAGGTATCCAAATTGGAAAAGAAGAAGTAAAACTCTCGCTATTTGCAGACGACATGATTCTATATATAGAAAACCCTGAAGAATCCATCAGAAAACAATTAGAAATAATCAACAACTACAGCAAAGATGCAGGGTACAAAATAACTTATGAAAATCAGTTGCATTTCTATACTCTAATAACAAACTAACAGAAAGAGAACTCAATAATACAATCCCATTTACAATCATAACAAAAAGAATAAAATATGTACGAATAAGTTTAACCAAGGAGGGAAAAAGACCTATACACTGAAAAGTATAAGACATTATTGAAAGAAATCAAAGAAGACAGAAAGAAATGGAAAGACATTCCATGTTCATGGATTGGAAGAATAACATAGTTAAAATGTCCATATTACCTCAAGCAATCTACAGATTCAATGCAATCCCAATCAGAATCCCAATGACATTCTTCACAGAAACAGAACAAAGAATCCTAAAATTTATATGGAACAAGAAAAGACCCCAAATAGCCAAAGCAATCCTGAGAAAAAAAGAACAAAGCTGGAGGCATCACAATCCCTGACTTCAAAATATACTACAAAGCTACAATAATCAAAACAGCATGGTACTGGTATAAAAAGGGACACACAGATTAATAGAACAAAACTGAAAGCCCAGAAATAAAACCACACATCTATGGACAACTAATCTTCGACAAAGGAGCCAAGAACAAACAATAGAGAAAGGAAAGTCTCTCCAATAAATGTGTTGGGAAAACTGGACAGCCACACACAAAAGAATGAAAGTAGACCATTATCTTATACCATACACTCGAAGTGGATTAAAGATTTGAATGCAAAATCATAAAACTCATAGAGGAAAATATAGGCAGTACACTCTTTGACATCGGTCTTAGCAGCATCTTTTTGAATACGATCTCTACTCAGGCAAGGGAAACAAAAGAAAAAATAAACAAATGAGACTACATCAGACTAAAGAGCTTCTGCAAGGCAAAGGAAACCAGGAATAAAATGAAAAGACAATCCACCAACTGGGAGAAAATATTTGTGAATCATATATCTGACAAGGGATTAATCTCCAAAATATAGAAAGAACTCATACAACTCAATAACAAAAAAAAACAACCCAATCAAAAACAGGCAGAGGATATGAACAGACATTTTTCCAAAGGAGATATACAGATGGCCAACAGGTACACGAAAAAATGTTCAACATCACTAATTATTAGGGAAACGCAAGTTGAAAATGCAATGTGATATCACCTCACACGCATCAGAATGGCTATAATTAACAAGACAAAAAATAACAAATGTTGGAGAAGATGTGGAGAAAAGGGAACCCTCATATACTGCTGGTGAGAAGGCAAACTGGCGCAGCCACTATGGAAAATAGTATGGAGATTTCTCAAAAAACTAAAAATAGAAATACCACATAATCCAGCTATCCCACTACTGGATATTTATCCAAAGAACATGAAACCAACAATACAAAGAGATTTATGCACCCCTATGTTCACTGCAGCATTATTCACAATAGCCAAGATGTGGAAGCAACCCAAGTGCCCATCAACTGATGAATGGATAAAGAAGATGTGATATATATACAATGAAATACTACTCAACCATAAAAAAAAGACAAAATCATCCCCATTTGCAACAAGATGGATGGACCTTGAGGGTATTATCTTAAGTGAAATAAGCCAGACAGAGAAAGACAAACACCGTATGATTTCACTCATATAAGGAAGATAAACAAACACATAGACAAAGAGAACAGATTAGTGGCTACAGAGAGGACGGGGGTAGAAGAGTGGGCAAAAAGCGTAAAAGGGCACATATGTATGGAGATGCATAAAAACTAGACTATTGGTGGTGAGCACGACAAAGCCTATACAGAAACTGATATATGATAATGGACACCTGAAATTACACAATGTTACAAACCAATACGACCTCAATAAAATACTTAAAAAAGAAGCATGCCTCAAAAAAGTTATAGTATCGGGGCCGGCCCAGTGACGCAGTGGTTAAGTTCACACGCTCTGCTTCTCAGCGGCCCGGGGTTTGCTGGTTCAGATCCCAGGTGTGGACATGGCACTGCTTGGCACGTCATGCTGTGGTAGGCGTCCCACATATAAAGTAGAGGAAGATGGGCACGGATGTTAGCTCAGGGCCAGGCTTCCTCAGCAAAAAGAGGAGGACTGGCAGTAGTTAGCTCAGGGCTAATCTTCCTCAAAAAAACATAAATAAATTTAAAAAATTTTTAAGAAAAGTTATAGTATCCATAAAAAGGGGGAAAATAAACAAAAACAGGGCCTCAGGTATTTCTATAAATATGTATTTCCATATCTGAAACACTGTTTACTTAAAATTATGTTATAACATATATAGTATAATATAATATAAAAAATATCTGGAAGGATATTTCACCAAAACATCAACCAGTCACATCTGGAGAGATGGCTTAGTGAGGAGACAAAGAGACACTCTTACTATACACTTCTTTAATTTGAAAAAAGATGTTATAAATGAATATATGTATTGACATAGAAACATTCTATTAAGTGAAATATATAATTTACAAAATAATATCTTTTTATAAAGAAATTCATATACGCCTAGAAAATAATCTAAACTCTAGAAGGAGCTAAATGCAAGAGTCAACAGTAATTACCTCTAGGTGGCAAGATTGTGGATGTTTTCAAATGTTCTTCTTTTAGCTTACCTGTATGTTTAAATTTTGCTAGAACAAACTTAGATTGCCTTTCAATAGGAAAACACACACACACACATTATTTTAAAGAATAAAATGAGAAGGTAGCCATAGCTGCAGAGCAAATCACTCTTGTTCAGGCTTTTTCACTGGGCACCAAGAAGCAAAAGTGTCCTCCTTCACTGGCTGGCCTCTTCCTTCCCCATCACATCCACATGCTGGAACATCAATCTGCCTGAAATGCCACGGGCAACACGCCGCTCTCCTGCTCAGTTACCCTCACTGGGGTCCTGCTTTCCAAAACATCAAAGAAAAACTCCTCCGCCTGGCTTTCAAGGTCTCATGGACCTATGCAACCTGATCTCCTAACAAAGCCCCCCAAAGCACCCTCTTCTTTAATCTCACTGGCCCCCTCAATGTCGTGAACTTGCCATGTTCATTCCCACCTCCACTTCCTTGCTCATGTCATTCACCTCACCTAGGATGCCCTTTTTTCCCTGTTCCTTAAACAAACGCCACCATTCTTCAAGGCCATGCCACGGCCTATATCCAGCCCCACCTCCTCAACAAAGTCTTCTCTGACCACTCTCGCCTACACTGTGATTTTCACATCACACGGTCTAGCATGTCAGGACAACGCTACCACATCCTGAGCTCCTTTAACATGTTAGAATTCAACAATGCATTTTTGGAAAGAGAGGGAAGGAGGAGCAGGGCAAGGGGAAAAGAGACATGGAAGGAAGGATAGGTTTATGCAGTACAGATGGTTCCATCAATGGAGACACGAGTCCACTGATTTGTCCTCTCGACGCAATGAGCGTGATTCTGTGTGTGCCCACATTTGGAAATAGAAAAATTTAGAAACGCAACAGAAATATCTATTTTTCTTTTTTTTTTAAGATTTTATTTTATTTTTTCCTTTTTCTCCCCAAAGCCCTCCGGTACATAGTTGTATATTCTTCGTTGTGAGTCCTTCTAGTTGTGGCATATGCGACGCTGCCTCAGCGTGGCTGGATGTGCAGTGCCATGTCCGCGCCCAGGATTCGAACCAACGAAACACTGGGCCGCCTGCAGTGGAGCACAGGAACTTAACCACTTGGCCACAGGGCCAGCCCCAGAAATATCTATTTTTCATACAACATGGCTCTCAACTGCAAGCCAACAACTTCAGCCCACAGGCAACCGAATTAACAGTGATTTCCTTCTCTGGAAGAAAACTGACCATGTTGGTTTCCAACAAGACACGGACCATGATCATGCACGCTGTGGATGGAGGGTGACTTACGGGATTTTTCACCCACTCACTGACTTAAACCTCAAACCCCTGGTATTAAGGAATTACTGAATTTTTAAGGGCATTTATGGTTATTATGGTTATACCTTTTTTTAGAAGAATCCATGTCTTAGAGACATATACTGAAATATTTACAGATGAACAATATGTCTAGGATTCACCTCATAACAGCCCAGTGGCCTATTATGAGGAGGGAGTTGGTAGAGATATAGAGAAAACAAGAGTAGCCATATGTTGATGATTGTTGCATGCGGGTGTTGAGTACATAAGTGTTCAATGTGCTAGCCTCTCTAAATTTGCATATTTTTGAAATTTTCCATTTAAAAAAGATTAAAATTTGCTGTCTCCTCAAGCAGGTGGTAAGTTCCTTAAAGGCAGGCCCTCACTTTGTCTTGTCCCACTTGTGTTTCTTTCAAAGTACCAACAATTATATGAACATACTATAGGTACTTCCTGACACGGCAGAAGTGGGGACCCAGGTAGGACGGCCTGCAGAGAGAAAGGCATACCTCATGATGCTGCATATCCCGTTCAGCATTCGCTCTCATGTGCCGTATTTCTTCCTTTGTGTCTTCCAGCTCCTTCTGTACAAGCTCACATTTTTGGTCGACACTGAGGCCTAGCGCACGGTCTATACCTATGCGGGATTTGGACCTACGCCTGCCTCGTAACTGTAACGCAAGAAAAACAAAGCCATTGTAACATAGGAATTGGTAATAAAGCAGCCCAACGTGGGCATCAAAATGACCACTCAGACCTGCTAGAAGTTACTCTGGATGACGGGCAGGAGAACAAACTCAAAGCGAAAGGATTCTGGATGTCAGGCCTGAGGTGATGTTTATTTCACAAATCAACCTAAGGCCCTGTGCTAAATACTTCAAAGGGAGGGCTAGGCTTGACAATAAACTGAAAATATATAAGGGAAAGCGTCTCAAGGTGGAAAGACAGTGACCCTGCTATAGACTAGCATTCAAGTCAGTGTCAGGGAAGGCCCGGGGCTCAGTGCTTTCCGAGCTGAACACAGAAGAGAAATAGCATCTTGGGCACAGTGTTCAGCAACAAACAGTCAAAAATTTTCTATTTCCCATGCATTTAAGCAAAAGGTCACAAGCAGGTGACCTAGGGAATGCGTGGGCCTGAAATGGGATTGTTTGGCCCTCAAAGACAGACCTATACACAGTTTTAAATTTAAAAAACTTAATTACTCATATTTGGAAATCAGGAGATTCCACCAAAATAATCCAGATTTCCAGCTTCTCTTGAAAAATCAGCTGCTCTGGCAACACCAGGCCGCCTGGCTGGCCCTTTTAGACGAGGGAGGAACTCTGCAGTGCCCACAACAGGCCCACTTCACTCCTTTATGTGGCTGGCTGGGCCTTGTAAACGTCTGAGTCCTCCAATTTAAGAATTTATGAATTGAAATAACTCATTTCAAACAAACAAAGATATTCTGGGAGAGTCGCTCCATTATTAATTGAACCTAATTCCCTTCATATTCACTTGAAAGAGAAACCTTGAAGGGGAAGAAAGAATCAAAATAGAAAGAAGGTCATACGCTACTTGGCCAAAGAGGGCACGCCACAGGCAGATACATAAAGACCACTTCCACCTAAAGGGACAAACAGAATAGAAGAATTCTTACATCTCCATTGTGTACCTGTGCAAATTCTGCTCCTGATATTTTAATTTCTGATAATGGTGGAAGTCGCTGATCCCTGGGCTCCAGTTTATTGTAATATTTCTCAAACATCTCTGTCTCAGTTTTGAGAGCAGAGTTTCCATAGCTGCAAGACAGAGGGTACCTGAGTGAGTTCTACTAACAGGAGTTTAAACCCCAAATAACTAGTACTTAACACTTACTAGCTATGTACAACCTTCTGCAAGACACTTAACCTTTTGGTACCTCAGTTCCCTCATCTGTAAAATCGGAATAACAGCACCTATCCTTTAGCATTGCGATAAAGAATGCAAAGCCTTGAGGACTTTGCATTTAGCCCGGCACACAGTAAGTGCTACTTAAGTATTTAATATTTTTTAATACATCTAATCAACCACAAAATTCAGAACACTGGGATTATATTGAAAATTGTTGCTGAGCTGAAGCTACGATTTCATCTTCAAGTATCTTCTAACCCATTTGTGAAATTCCTTCTGGATTACTACATTCTTGAAGTCACACACATCCACAATCTTCAGTTCTTTCCTCTGGGTTATGTTTCTCAAGTTCTTTTATTTCCAGCACCCAATAAATGAAGCATCCACCATAAGTTTATTATAAATAGTGAAAAACCTTTGACCAGATGGTTTTTAAACAACTAGAAACGAAAAACCTAGTTTATCCTGTATATGCCAAGATTAAGACCTTTTTAACTTCATCTATATATAACAAACATGTTATATACGTGTGTCTATAACACACACATACGTCTGCGTGTATATATATATATATATATATATATATATGAGCGAGAGAACAGCTTTGATATTTTCATATATTACTGAGCTAATTCTTGTTTGGTGGAATTTTAAGATTAGTGGAAAAAGCTCAATGGAAAACCCAATAAATTACAGCGTCTTTCTTTTTCAGCATATTCAAATGTTCTGTGTGAGACCAATAAATTGTACAACTAACCTCAAGTACATCATGGACTCTTGATACCCAATTTATTTGCTATAGTAGATGCAGAATATTGGGCCAGTCACTCTTTGCTGTCCACCTCCATGCTTACACTCTGGTTCAGGCATAGATTGCCTCATACTAAAAGCATCTCAATTGCCTCCTTTCTATCCAGCTGCCACATTAATTTGGGAGGCGGGGTGGGGTGAGGAAGATTGGCCCTGAGCCAACATCTGTGCCAGTCTTCCTCTATTTTGTATGTGGGACACTGCCACAGCATGGCGTGATGAGCCGTGTGTAGGTCTGCGCCGGGGATCCGGGCCCAGAACCCCGGCCGCCAAAGAAGAGCCCGCACACTTAATCAGTATGCCACGGGGCGGCCCCTGGCTGCCACATTAATTTTATCATAGAATGTTAGCATTGGAAAGGGGCTTGGAGGTCACCTGGTCCAACCTGCCGCCACAGAGGAGAGGAGCGACCAACCACACAGTCTGGCCCCAGACGGGCCCACCGGGCTCCAGCTCCGGCTTCACCGGCTCGCCTCTGGGCTTCCGGCCAGCGGCCCCGCCCCCTCGCCCCTCCACCCTGCTCCGACTCCATTAACGGCTTCTTAGCTCAGCGGCGGCGGACACACGTGGGGTAGAGCAAAGGCAAGTTCCGTCCCCGCTTTGGGGGTCTCAGTTTCCTCAACGTTCAGCGCGGACTTGGACGGCCTCCACGCGGAAGCAAGGTCCGAGCGCACAGCGGGCGGAGGGCCGCCCCCAGCAGCCGGCCGGCCGGTACCTGAGCTCTTCCACCAGCCCGCACAGCTGGATAACAGGCAGCTCGTTCTCGTCCTCGACCTGCAACTCGGACACCGGGGTCTCACAGGCTTCCCCCGCCATCACCCTGCCCAAGCGGCCCCTGCCAACGCCGAGCGCGGCCAAGAGCGCCGGGTACCAGCGGCCGCGCGTCACTCGAGCAGCGACCTAGCGGCGCGTTGCTGGGGCGACCCGACGCGTGCGTGGGGGCGGGGCTTCGGGAGGCCCCGCCCAGCGCTCCCACGCGCCCCCCTCCTCCCCGCCCACCGCTCCCACGCCCTCCCATTCTGCCCGGCCACCTCCGGGCTGACCGGAACGAGGTGGCTGTCCTTGACCAGAACCGAAGCGCGTTCACTTTCACTTTTTCAACAATAGTTCTTAAAATGATAGTAATAGCGGCTGTTGTTTGTTCAGCACTTACACTTGGCACCGTGGTAAGCATGGTTTATGAACATCCTTGCAATAACCTTGTAATAATATCGATTATTCTCTTTATTCTCCAAATGAGGAAACTGAGGCCTGGAAAGTTAATTCGATTTGTCTGATTGTCCTCCTTCCCCTACCTCACTGTGAGGGCTCTACTCTGTGCACCACCTGGTGCTTCATACACGCTAACTGCAGTTTCTCTCAGATACCAATATCCTGCTTTCCTGGAAGAAAAAAACCTGGCTGATTATTAAATGGGTGTAAATTCAGGAGGCATTCCTAAATAGACGCTGAACATCTACTGTGTCCTGAGTATCCTGGGGGGATGTATGGAGCAGGTCATTCTGGCCCTCAAGGAGCTTGCAGTTAAATGAGGGAAATAACCCCTAAACCAGCTGTTGCAACCTGGAGTGATGATAGTCACGTCATGCCTCACACTGTTTCATAGTCATCATCTCATTTGATCCTCAAACAGTCTTATGAAATTAGTATTATTGTTTTCATCTTACAGATCAGGAAGCTGAGGAATAGGGTAGCTAGGGTGAGTCACCTGTGGCCACATAGGAATGGAGTCAAGCTCTAGGGGAACCCAAATCCACGCTGTTAACTTCTACACTAATGTGTGTCATGGCAGGGATCCTCGAGGCAGCAGGGTAGCTGTCTGTCTGTTCCCATCAGGATGGGGGAGGGCAAAGGGCAGGATGGGAAACTTCTCTGAGGAAGAGTGGCCGCTGGATGTGGTTAGAAAGCAAGCTATAATAAATTGCTTGGGGTGAGGGTCAGCCACCGCCTCTGCGCCCAAGGGACGTGCGTTAGTATCAATGTATAGTCACTAAACTCCAAAGAAGGACTTTTGTTTTACTGCTGAGGGTGCACAAGTTTGAGGCCAAAGAGGAATTACTGGAGATGGTAGCAGAGAGCCCAGGCTCTGCCACCACTTTCTTCTCTCTGCTGGTGTGCCTCTGTGGGCTCCGGGAGCAACATAGACCATATTTAGAACTATTTAATAAGCTTGTATACCAGGTGATACTATATGTATGCTAGCCCCAGGAGGGCCCACAGCAAGAAGTGGCTCTGCAGCATGTCCAGGCTATGGTGCAAACAGCCCTGTCAAGTAGGTTATGTGATACAGGAGACCCTATGTTGTTGGAAATATCAGTGGTGGGAAAAGATGCAATGTGAAGCGTGAAGCAAGATCCAGTGGGAGAACCACAATGTAGGACCTGGGGCTTGGAAGAAGACCATGCAATCCACAGCAGGTAATGTCATGCCTTTTGAGAAACAGCTCCTGGACTCTTACTAGACCCTGGTAGAGACAGAACTCTTGACCATGTAACCAGTCGTAACCATGGTGAGCTGGGTTCTGTTGGACCCACCAACTCATAAAGTTGGACAGGCCCAGCTTCAGTCCATTGTAAAATGGAATTGGTTCATCCAGGATTGAATCCCAGCAAGACCAGAGAGCATGAGTGAGCTGCAGGAGCAGGCAGCCAGACCAACATATCATCCACCACACTTGTACCAGTACCCCTCCTCCAGTTCACACTTATAACCATATTAGAGGAGGGGACAGGATCATGAGCAGCTGAAAGAGGAGGAAAGAGCCTGAGCTTGGTTTAGAGAAGCGCTGGCTTGGAATGTGGGTACAAACCAAAATGGACGGTGGCAGCATTACAACCGCATTCACAGGAGGTGCAGAAAGACAATGGAGAGGGAAAATCTTCTGCCTGGGCAGAGCTGTGAGGCGTGCACCTGGTCACCTATTTTGTGTGGAAGGAGAAGTGATCTCAAGTGAAAAGTGGCCACAGGGGACTCATCTAATGGGCAACTTTGGCTCAAGGACTCCCCATTGGCCTGGCTGAAATGTTTTTAGAATGGTGCTATAGTCTAAGAAATTTCCTCCCTCCTTTCTTTCCCAAGTATGAGACCAGCATCGTGGCCTGAAGGGTCTCCCTGTCTACTCCTGCTGCATCTACTATGTAGTCATAGGCATTTTCCCCATTAATTAAATCTCTTCATGTCTAAATCCATCCTACTTGGAGGACCCAAACTAACACAAATAATAAATTTCAATCTTAAAGATGTTATTCAAATTTAGTAACATATGACACGTATGAATTAAGATTTGCACTTATGAAACAAAAATATTATACTTTGCTGTCTGCACTCTTTCGCTGCTTTACAATTTTTTAAATTGTGGGGAAAAAACACGTAACATAAATTTACCATCTTAACCATTTCTAAGTGTACAATTCAGTAACTTTCAGTATATTCACATTATTTTGCAACCAATCTCCAGAGCTTTTTCATGTTGTAAAACTGAAACTCTGTCCCCATTAGACCATAATTCTCAATTCCCCCTTCTCCCTAGCCTCTGCCAACCACCATTCTTTCTGTCTCTATGCATTTGACTGCTCTAAATTCCTCATATAAATGGAATCAGACAGTATTTGTCTTTTTGTGACTGGCTTTTTCACTTAGCATGATGTTCTCAGGGTTCATCCATATGTAGCATGTGTCAGAATTCCCTTCCTTTTGAAGGCTGAACAATATTCCATTGGATGTATGTACCACATTTTGCTTATCCATTCATCTGTCGATGGACACTTGAGTTGCTTTCATCAGTGCTTTAAATTTTAAACACGAATAAAAATTTCAAAACTTATCAAGTAGTACACTGTTCAATATTTAAATATGTGCAGTTTGTCTATTATACTTTAATAAAGTTGAACGAACAAGTAAACAAACATGCTCTCTTCTCTACTCCAGCCTTGTACATCAAAGCACATACTCAGCATCTGCTCTTGGATGTGTAATGGGCATGTCAAACTTAACATACTCCCACCAAACTCATCATTTTCCTCCTCTCTTCAGCTCTATTCTTTACCCATTCTTCCCCATCTCAGTAACTGGCAACTCCATCCTCCGAAGGACTCAGGCCGAAAAACCTGCGAGTAATCCTTGACTCCCCTCTTTTTCTCATCTGATCTGCCAGTAGATCTCATTGGCTCTCCCGTCAGAATAAATCCAGAACTTGACCTCTTCTCATTACTACAACAACCCTGGTCCCAGCTACTATCATCTATTGCCTTAATTGTTATAGTTGATTCCTCACTGTGTAATTTGTTACATGTCAATTACACCCCAATAAACCCTGGGGGAGGGTGGGGAGAAAACAGCCAAGTCACCAAATTTCCACCTCCTTTTGTAACTCCTTCAATTCTTTGCTTAAATTAATACCTTTGCAATGACCCTTCCTTAATCACCTTAGATAGATTTGAACCTCCTTCCTACCCTCTCCCCATGCCACTCTTGGTATTCCCTATGCTTTATTTTTTCCCATAATGCTTATCATAAATAAAATACCATATATTTTAATTATTCATTTCTTTTTCTTTCTCCCCCAGCCACACCCCACCCCCTGCCAACTAAACTATGAGCTCCGTGAAGGCAAGAACTTTGTTTTGCACACAGCTTTATCCCCAGCACTTAAAACAGCATCTGGCATATAGTAAATGCTCCATAAATATTTGTTGAATAAATGAAAGAATGTGAAGGCAGAATTGTGAGGGGCTTAAGAGCTCGGGCTCTGTGATCAAACAGACTCAGGTTATAATCTGGGCATCGTCACTCTTTTGTTGTATGAGTGGCTCTGGGCAAATCCCTCAATACCTCTCTCTCCTAAGGTTTCTTCCTCCAGAAAAAGGTGGATGCATGTGATAAATACCTATCTTGTGGGTGGCTGGGAAGATTCACTAAGACAGAGAGGAGCTGTAGAAGAGAGGTAACAGGAGATGTTGTTCTTGGTCTAGTTCTGACACTGAATTGCCACTCTCTTCCCTCCACTCCCACCTGGAGAGGACAGTAAACCTGGGGACGAGCAAGGAGGCCATCGAGCTGGCAGCTGAGAATTCTCAGACTCTAGGGAGGAAGGCCAAGTCAGCTGGCCCAGCCTCCTTCTTCTACGCTTAAATCAGACATTGGATACTCCCCCTGAGGTGGGCTGGGAAGGAAGGAAAGACGCAGACTGTTCCGAAGACAACCTTCCATGCTCTGCTTCATTTACCTCCTTCCATTTGTAATCCAGAATCCAGTTTTGCCTGGTAGATGGCAGCAGGTTCCTCTCCCCGGGATGGATGGGTGTAGGTGGTCTCACAAGAGTACAGCCAGCTTGGGTCAGCTGATGCCACGTTCACCGGCTCTCTCTGCACATCCCCCCCCCCCCCCCCCCGTCCCGCCCCCAACATCGATGCCCTTTAAAAAGCCAATTAAATCACATCAACTCTGCTTTCATCACACCTCTTTGTGAGCACCAGTTATCTGGACAGCTCATTTTCAGAGAACATGAATTACTAGATTCAATTATCTTTCAAGGCTATCTCCTCTTCCCACCCCCTCCTCAGTCCTGGCAGTTTAGCAAAGTTGGTTTGTTTTGAAACAAGCACAGGGAATACAAAGGGCACAGTCAAGCTGTTCAAGCTTCCTGCTGATGGCAGAAGAGTTCACACGAGTGTAGTCCATCATCACATCAACTCCTCTCCTGTGCTGCTTGCTGATTCTCCCTCCGCCCCCTTCACATCACCATCCCTCCATCTTTGTGCTAACGGCACTCCTCCCACAACTTTATCCCTCTCTTCTCTATGTCCTGGGAGGCGGGTTCCTACGGACTCCATTTCCCAGGCTCCCTTGCTGGTTGACTTCCGGCTGCTTTCAGCCAATAAGAGGCGCCCACAGGAGGGCTGGACGAGAGAGTGCTCAAGGTATTTCTTCCCTGCTCCTTCGCTGCTTTGGCAGCAAGCTTCCGGTGGGGTGTAACTCCTCTACGACCGCACCACCTGTCTGGCGTCCCCTCACTCACAGCGCCAGCCCTCTCTGGACGCTGGTTTCACCATCCCTCCCCTTCCCCTTCATACCTAGAATGCTGCTGGCCCCGGACGTCTCACCCTCCTTGTTGGTTCCCTTAGCTCTACCCATGTGAGTGTATATAGTCCCTTCACTCCAGTCCCTCCAATTGAACTGGGTGGAATTCTGTTTCCTGCAGGACTCTGACTAATAAACACGTTTGGAGTCCTCCTAGCTGAGGAGTTCATCTCAGCTCCAAAAACGATCTGCCCACTAGCAGAGAGGTTTGCTGTGCAGATATCCCTGGGAGAAAGAACTGCTGAACATAAAGACACTCTGACCTGTAGACTGTCAGCTCCTTTTCTTAGAGTCAGGCTTTGTTAGGGAGGCAGGACCGGGTGTCTAAAAGAAGTGGGGAAGGGGGTGCCTTGGAGGTGAGGCAATTCGGAGCAGAGGGTTTTAATGGCCCGGGGTTCCAGCCCTGGCTTGGCTACTGGCTGCTTAACTTGGATAAGTCATTCAATGTTTTTGTCCCTCAATTTCCACCTCTGTAAAATGAGGATGACTCATTTTAAGTGGCTATCCTATGCATCTTGCAAGCTTACTCTCAGGCTTAAATGGGATGAAGTGAGAGAAAGAAGTAGTTTGGAAAGTGTGACGCCAAGGCGGGCACCCCAGCACCTCCCCCACCTGGAAGGAGCCACTGCCCGGGTTTGTCAGGAGTCCATAGTAGATTATTATGAAATCTACTAGGTGAAAAACTGACTCAGCTTGCAGGCTTTAAATAACAATAATGATCCTTGCCACTGTTATTTCTTAATATATTTATTACCAATTAGGTAATATTATGATTGCTTAATAAAAACACAATTATTGTTTCAGTTACTATCTATTGCATGCTAGCTATGTGACAGACACTGTGCTGAGCACGTTCTATACATTATTTCATTGCATCAGCGTGATGGTTCTTGAGATTCAGGTACCATCTTAACCCCCATTTTACTCAAGAGGAGACTGAGGTTCAGAGAAGTTTAGCAACTTTCCCAAGGTCACATAGCTGTTCTAAGTGGGGCTGAAGTTTAAACCTAGGCTCATACCTCTCTGTTCTGTCCTCTCATCATATGTACTCAGTCAGAGCAGTGGTTCTCAGTGGCGGAGAAAGGGGTACTATTTTGCTCTCCCCATCTGGGGTCATTTGGCAATATCTGGAGACATTTTTGTTTGTTATAACTGAGGTGCTATTGGCTTCCAGAGGGTAGAAGCCAGAGATGGTGCTTGTATTCATTTCCTAGGGCTGCTGTAACAAATTACCACAAATGGAGTGGCTTAAAACAACAGAAATTTATTGCCTCACAATTTTGGAGGCTACAAGTCCAAAATCAATGTGTTGGCAAGGCTACACTCCCTCTGAAGGCCCTGGGGAAGAATTCCTAGTTTCTGATGGCTCCCTGCAATCCTTGGCATTCCTTGGCTTGCAGCTCTGTCACTTCAATCCCTTCCTCCGTCTTCACATGGACTTCTTCCTTGCATCGCTGTGTCCTCTCCTCTTCATATAAGAACAGCAGTCATTAAATTCAGGGCCAACTCTTAATCCAAGATGATTTCCTCTCAAGATCCTTAACTAATTACATCTGCAAAGATCCTTCTTTCTTTCTTTCTTTTGCTGGGGAAGATTTGCCCTGAGCTAACATCTATTCCAGTCTTCCTGTATGTTGTATATGGGTCACAGCCACAGCATGGCCGCCAATGAGTGGTGTACATCCGTGCCTGGGAACCCAACCCAGGCCGCCAAAGGGGAGCATGATGAACTTAACCACTATGCCATGGGCCAGCCCCAAGATCCTTATTTCAAGCAAGGTCAAATTCTGAGATTCTAGGCGGACATGAATTTTGGGGAACACTGTTCAACACACTACACTGTTAAACACTTTTCAGTGCACAGGGCATCCCCCACAACAAAGAATTATATCAAAATATCATAGTGCTAAGGTTGAGAATGCTCGAGAGAGGCATTTCTTCTCTGGGAAGCAAGGAGAATGTGCCTCTGCTAATCTAGACAGCTACAAACAGAAAGGGTCTCAGAGCAGCTTAGAGTCCAGAGGTCACCCACTCCCTCCACTACTCTGGGACCACTTCTCCTGACAGCCTCCAGTATGTCCATGTGGATGCTGCCCCCTGCCTGGCATTTTTGTAGTGCTGTGTATTTTGACTTAAGGATGATACGGTCAGATCCACCCAAAGTATTAAGCTTCTTCAATAAGTAAGAAGTGGCTGGCCTCTCCTTCCCCAAAAGGGAAGATGCTCAAAAATCAGATGAAAGAACTCAGGCTCATGGGAAAGTGACTATTCGCACGTTATGGGAAAGGTACCAGCCCTGTGAGGTAGGCCATCATCTGATGGCTGCCAGAGCATTTTCCTCCATTGCTTCAACAAATATTTGTTGAGCACCTGCTGTGTGCTTGGCCCTGGGGATGCAGCAGTGTGCAGCAAGGCCAGTGTACCTGCCCACATGGAGCTTCCAGACTGATGCAAACAATTATAATCCAATGTGTAAGTGCTATAACAGATCCCCAGGTGTAAGGTGCCCAGATTTTGAGGGATCATGGAAGGCTTCCTGGAGCAAATGAGGTTTAAGCTGAGATTAGAAGACTGAGTAGGATTCAAATCCAGGTGAGTCAGACTCATTAGTCCAGGCTCAACCACAACCTTAGCCCCCAAGCAAAGCCCAAGGGAAGAGTGATATTGGGGGAGGAGAGAGCTTGTGCAAAGGCCAAGGGGAGAGCCAGTACATTTGGGGAATTGAAGGAAGGTCAGTCTATGCTTCACCCCTTTAGAAGAGAAAAGCAGGGAAGGCTGTTACTAACATCCACCTTCTGGTTTTCCTCCCTGTCCTCTAGGGGCTCCCTTTGACCTCCCTTTCTCACGTGAGTTGTTTGGATGTCTTCTCTTGGCATCCATGTTCAACTCAAGTCCCGTCTTCTCAGATTCAGGGGTCTCCATCTAGATCTGATCCCCAGGTCAGGGCAAAAGCCTTTGATCTCATCCCAAAGCAGAGGGGGACATCAGACATGGCCAGATGTCTTTGGTGTCTCATAAAACGTCTAGAAATTGCTTTGTGCTGGCCAAGGTGAGGCAGAGGCAGAAAGCCCTGGGAAAGCGTCAGAGCTGAGGCCTATTCACTGACGAGCCCCCACTTTGAAAATCTGAATCAGAAGCACGTAGCTGGGGGCCAGGAGCCGTGGTCAGCATTACTCGTGTCTCCTGCTCTCTGGATCATAGAGGGGTAAAAGGGCAAAGAGCCTGGGCTCTGGAGCCAGCGACCTGGGTTCAAATCCTGCCCCAGCCACTTACGAATTGTGTGACTTGGAGCAAGTCACCTCATTCCTCATAACTGTAGCGCTGCCCCCTAGAGGTGTGTGTCTGCATGTCTGCAGCTGAGGGGGAGCTCAGCACAGGGCTTGGCACCCAAAAAGGACCCAGATGTTGGGGCCTGTTTCTTTCTCATCTTTAGCCATGAACCCAGGCCCAGCCTCCTCCTTCATCCAGTTTCTAGGGAAGCTCTCTGGCCTGAGATGGAGAAAGCAGGAAGTGGGAAAAGAAAACGGTTCCTCTATAAGGATAGTCACTTATTTTTTAAAGTAAACTTTATTAAAGAATAACATAGAAAAAATGAGTAAAAATCATAAATGTACAACTTAACACAATTTCAAAAGCTGAACACACTTGTGTAACCAGCACGCAAAGAAACGGAATATTTCCAGCACCCCAGAAGCCCCCCCACACACTCCTTCACTGTCAGCATCACCTCCAAGGGGAACCACTACCCTGGCTTCTGACGCAGACGTTGGTGTCACCTGTTTTTCTATTTATACAAATGAAATCATGCAGCACATACTGCTTCGTGTCTGGCTTCTTTCACTCACCATCGTGTTGACGAGTCATCCACATTGATGTGGGTAATTATAGATCACTCATTACCATGGCTGTACAGTGTTCTATTGTGTTTATCCATCCCTCTGTTGATGAGCTTTGGGGACGTTTCCAGTAAGAGGCTAGTGTAATGAGCACTGCTATGAACATTCTAGTAATGTCTTCTGGTGAACATATGTAGACATTTCTGTTAAGTATAAAGTTAGAGGTGCAATTGTTAGGTCATCGTATGCTCCACTTTAGTAAATACTGCCAAACAGTTTTCCAGAGGGATTATACCAGGTGTTTACTTCTTAAGACAATCAGTGACATGGGGCACTGTGCCCTCCTTCCCCAACAGTCAGTTATTTCTTCACACACATTTAAGAAGTCCTGGTCTGTGCCGGGCACTGGATGAGATATTGGAATGCCGAGGTGGAAAGGCCATGGGTTAGTCCCGGCCTTGGTGCCCTCAGATCCATTCCTTCCCCTTTCTTGTGTGTGTGAAGGGGGAGGGGTGGGTTGGGGTTGTGATAAGCTCTTCCTGCTGTGTCTCCCAGGCTCCTGGGTCAGCTGGAGGGCACTCGCTGGAGGCCCGGGGGCAGGAGAAAGGAAGAAGCTTTGGTGGGGGGGGGGTCCCCTCTCTCTCTGCCTTGGGCAGCACCTCTGGTTGTGGCTGCATCACTTCCATGGCTCCAGCTCCCACAAGACACACCTGTTGTGGTTCCAGCTTCTGCAGGTGACCCTGGCCCCTGGGCTCCAGTGACATCACCTGCTCCCTTGCCCCTCCACCTGAGGGGTGGCAGTGGCTTCCTACTCTTGGTGGCTGTTTGGCTTCCCCACTCTTCCACCACATGTGTTCCCAATTCCCTGTAATCATGCACTCCTTTGATGCTTAGAATGGTTTCTCTTTTCCAGGTTGGACCCTGACTGATTCTGGCAGAGACCTCCAGGGCCAGAGGGGAGATCTCCAGCCAAAAGGACAAGTCTCATTCACCAAGACTTTTGCACCGGTAGCGTCAGATGAGAGGTGTTGGGGGCAGGAGCAGTTGGACATGCTCTAGGTTACCTGGGGTGTCACCAGGAGGACTGCTGCCAAATTGGGATAGTCACTCCTCCCAGACCAAGGATCAGTGTTGGGAGGCCCACTTCAGTGTCCCGCCAGCTGAGGCTGCTCCCTCCAAGGCATCCCTCTGTCTGGTTCTATGGACCAGAGATCTGCAGGCTGGTCCTCAGCATGAACTGCCTGTGGTAGCTGTTTACCTTTGTGGGGAGTAGACCCTGGAGAGGAGAGTGGCATTTTGGATCTCATGGTGTTCTCGGTGCCTTATGCACAGTAGGTAATAATAACAATTCACACGTGAGCATTCACCATGTGTGGGCACAGTTCTCAGCACCTGACGTGTCTTAACACAGTAAGCATTGTTATTATGATCCCATTTTTCAGATGAGGAAACTGAGGCATGGGGATCTGAAATGACTGGGACCCAACTGACGTTTGTTGGTGATGATAGCTTCAATAATTAGTGTAGCAGAGTGCTCAAAAACACTGGCTTTGGAATTCAAAAGACAATGATTTGAATTTGGTTTCTGCCCCTTGCTGGTGTGCGACCTTCCTCAGTTCCCTTCTCTGCAAAGTGAAGATAATGATGCCCACCTGGCCAGGTTCCTGAGAGGATTAAATAATGGGTGAGCATCAAGGTAGTAGAGCTTGCAAGGTTTAAATGTATTTATATATATACATTCACATATACGTACATATATAATATATAATGCAAAATTGTACTTTACTGCACGTATGCTACACTTGTTTTTCAATCATGAACTTATTTATTTATGATTAGTAATGGCCTGAAAACAAGCTATAACCTTCAGATTTAACAAACTAATTAACTTCTTTTATCTGATAAAATAACGTTTATGATGAACGAGCCTATGTTATCCCAGACACTAGTCTCAGATCATAAATTACTCCTTTGGGGATCACATTAATAATCCAAGCCTATGAGGTATATTTTTAATACTGCACTGTTTTTAACTTTTTATTTTGAAATAATCTCAGTTGCAAAATATAATAAAGAATTGCAATACACCCTTTAAGCAGATTTTCTACATTCCTTGAATGTTAACTACGTGTGCTTTCTCATCCTCTCTGTCTCTCTCTCTCTCTATATATACAACAAAATAGATATTCATCGATATTTCCCTTATCCAAATATTTCTTTTTTCTGAAACATTTGAGAGTACTAGTTGCAGACCTGAGGTACGCCTTTATCTCTGAATATTTCAGTGTGTATTTCCTAAAAGCAAGAACATTTTCTAATAAGATTATAAAAATCAAGACATTAACATTGATTTGACAGTTATCTAATACAGAGATCTCATTTAACTTTTGTCAGTTGTCCCCCTAATGTCTTTTATAGTAAAATAAATACATGCATTTTTCTGGTCCAGAATTGCCTTTCGTGATCATGTGTCTTTAGTTTCCTTTGATCTAAAACAGTTCCTTAGTCTTTCTTTGTCTTTCGTGACCTTGACATTTGTGAAGAGTAAAGGCCGGTTATTTTGATCAGTGCTTCTCAGTGTGGGTTTGTCTGATGTTTCCTCATGATTAGATTCGGTTTCTGCATCCTGGGTAGGAATATCACAGAAGTGATATGTCATTCTCAGAGCAACATGTCAGGAAGTATTTGATATCATATGATTTTAACTTTGATCACTTGGTTAAGTGGTGCCTGCCAGATTTCTCTGTCATAAAGTTTCTGTTTTTCTTTGTCTTTCATAAGTATCTTAGGGAGAGATACTTTGTATAAATACACTGTTTCTCATCATACTTTCACCCACCAGTTTTAGCATTCATTGGCGATTCCTGCCTGAATAAACTGTTACTATGACAGCTGCCAAATGGTGATTTTTCTAATTCCATCATTCCTTTTACATTTATCAGTTGGGATGTTACTTTATTTATTTAGATCAGTATGGACTCATGCATTCTTTATCCTTTACTATCACTATTTAATTCAATGCTCAAATTATCCCATATTTGGCCAGCGGGAGCCTCTTCGAGCTGGCTCCTTCATCCTTTTGACGTGTCCCCACAATTTTTCATGTGGTGGCTTACTTTCTGGCCAATTAGATGTTCATCTATATTTCCCTTATCCAAATCAGGAATCAGCCATTTCTCCAAATAGCCCTGGATCCTTTTAGTAGAGAATTTATACCTCAACTTTTAAAAAGGAGAAAGGAGAAGAAGAAGGAAAGGGAGGAGGAAAAGAAGGAAGAGAAGTGCTGAAGGAGGGGGGAGTTACAAATATTGTAGTATGTGTTTTAAGTGTTACATTTAACAAATCAATGGCTTTACAACAAAAATATGATGCAATTATAATTGTGTTCCCCATAAGATAGTTACACCAAGAGTTTACATTTGAGATTCTTCCTGAATGTGGGCCCAAATCACCCCTCTGCCTCCCCAGCACATTCCATAATAGCCCTGAACTAGTAGTGCTGAAATGGGGAGTGGAGGAAATTCCACAGTGTGATGGTGAATCTCAGAGAGCTCAGCTCTGGCTTCTCTGAACCCTGACCTTGACCTCTACCCCCCAGAGCTGCTTTGCCAATATCTGTTTTATACGTTGGGATTTCACTCAGTTTTATTTGGGAAAGTTTTAGGGCAGTGGGGTGGGGAAGGTGGTTAAGAAGAACCAGATTGTCTGTTTTCAAATGCTGGCTCTGGCAAGTGACTTAACATCTCTGTGCCTCAGTTTCCTCATCTGTAAAATGGGGGTGTATCGCCAGTTGAGGATTTTGGAGGGTGACACTATTTGATATGTGTCAAGCACAGGGAGCAGCAGCTGGCATGTGAGAGTAGTACACATGATGTTGGTAGTTGTCCTGATGTCACATGGAGGCTGCTGCCTTTAGAGACGTCTTCCCATTCTTGGATTCATCACTTAAACTGAGCCCTCAGGACTCCTCCTGCCCTCAAGGATTAGTACCCACAAACTATGTCTCATGGCCCAAGACTGGAAGATCTCTTCTCTGGCTTGTCTTCACCCCTTGGCACCTGCAGGCACCCGTGCATCAGGCACCAGCATCAGTCACGACCCTTTCCAGTGTGAGTGACAGAATCCCAACTCCTACCAGTTTACACACAACAAAGATCCATTGGCTCCAAGGGTGCTTCCTCAAACTTCAGGTATGGCTGGATCCAGAGACACAATTATGCCACTAGGATACCAAATCCCTCCACCTTTTCTGGACTCAGTTTTCCTCTGTGTTGGCTTTGCTCTGAGGTAGGCACTTCTTATGTGGCAGCAATATGATCAATGGCTCCAGGCTCACATCCTACTGGCTGACCAACTTCAGCAAGGAAAGAGAGGGGGTCTCCCAGTAGCTCCAGCAAAGGTTCTATGTCTGATGCCTATTGGTCTGCGTGGGTCACATGCCATCTCTGAACCAATCCCAGGCTGTGCTACATCTCTCCTATTTGCCCCTTCATAGCCACTCTCCATCATTTCCACCCCACTCTGTGCCTTGGGAGGCTGACCCATGTCAACTATAAAAGCAGGCTCCTCTGCCTTCTGGGTTTAGGTTGGGCTCAGCAAATGGGAGGCACAGGCAGCAGACTGGAGGGCAGGAAGATGGTACAGTCAGAGTGTGTATTTTCTAGCTCCTTCCCTTTCAGGTTGCCATGGGCTGGCTGTGTGTCTCCACTGAAGGTCCCAGCTCCTGCCAGGATGCCTTCTCCATGCAGCACCATTTCTCCTGAGCAGTAATCACTCTCTCTCTCGCCCCTTCAGGCCAGGGAGTGATGGCTCCCTGTCAGCGCAGGCCCCAGGGTACTGCACCAGCTCTGTTGGTTTCCCGAGATCCTGCCTTAACCTTTGTAAAGAGATGCTTTATTACGCTCTCCTCGGTGACCCAGTTGAGTATGCCACCTATGTCCTGCTGATGCGCATGCTCACCTCTGGAGCACAGGTGAGGTCTGTCCTAATCAACCACAACAGAAGGAACAGACAGTGCAACAAAGATGGGAATGCCAAAATGCTTTGTCAACCTCAAAGCATCAGACCATGTTGGGAGTGTCAGACACTAAGTCAGGGTCCTCTTAGCCTTGGTTTCATCTTCCTTCCTCTGAGTTCCACTGAATGACAGGGTGAGGAAGGGAACTAGATTTGGAGCCCAAACCGCCACCCCCTTCCCTCTTGTATTTCCTACTAGCAGTGTGACCTGAACAAGTTACTCAGCTTCTCTGAGCCTCCCTTAAATGAAGATACATCACCTGCCTCCCCCAAAGGGTTGCTAGCAGAATTAAATAAAATGATGGCTGTGGGGAGGGATCGCTGACATCTGGAGTTCTACACTCACTGCACTGTGGGGCCTCAGGACTTCGGGGGCACCCTCAGGTGCCCCCTTCCTTCTCTCTTGTGGTTCTATTTGTTTCCATTTTGGCCACAGAAGATCCCAGTCCTCTGTCAGCCAGTGTCCGCATAACCTTGGAGGTAACCTCCGTCCCCCTGTCACCAGCATGCTGTGAGATCGAGTGAGAACATCTGTTTATGGTCTCTCTGTGCCACCCCGCCCGCAGGAGACTGTAAGCTCCTCGAGGGCAGGGATGCCATCAGTTCCGTCCGCTGTTGCATCCCTGTGTCTGGGGGGGACCAGCACAGACCAAGTGCTCAGTAAGTACGTGTTCAGTGAACAGAGCCAAAGAGGAATGAAGAAAGACCAACTGTTGTAGCTATTGTTTTACTCCTACTTGTTAAAAAACAAAATGAAAAATGTAAAAGCAAGGTTACAAAAATTGATGATAACATCACCTACATTATAGGATGGTTGTGAGACTGACACGAGATTGTGTATATAAAGCACCCAGCACAGAACCCAGCCACGAGCAAGTGCCCCACTAACATTGTGTGGATTCATGAGCAAGTACCCACTCAGAGACCAGAGCTTGGCTGAGGGTCCCTCTGCTCCTGCCAGCCTGGCACCAGCTGCTAAGCTAACATTGGATCCCAAGGAGGGAGACCATTGTCTTGGGGACAAAGGTGTCACAAAAAAGCAAAGAGAGCCTGTAGGCCGGGCTGAGAGGACACTGCACTCAGCTACCGCCTTGCCCCTCAGATAAACGGTCTGATCTTTCCAGGCCTCAGTCTTCTCATCTGGAAAATGGGGATATTTGCACCAGTTCCATCCACCTCACAGGTGGTCTTGAGAATCAGATAAAAAAAAATGGCTATAACTTAAAGCTCTTGGAAAATGAAGGGTCGCTAATGAAGCCCAAGGGATGATGAAAACCTTTCACTATCCCCAACCCCCCCACACCCAAGGGTCCGCAGATCCCCACTCCCACCCCTGGGCTGGCTCCAAGAGAGCTTTGTGCGAAGGCCCAGATTGAAATGGTCCCTTGTTTCTATTGCTTTGGAAAGGAGTCCTCCTCTAGGATTGCTGGAACAGGGCACTCTGCTGGCTCCAGCCCCAGGGGCACCTCACGGGAACCAGAGGAGGCAGCTATCTCCACCCATCCTGCAAAGTGAGTCACCCTGTCAATGTGCCCTTCTGATGTCACAGCTGGTTCTACCAGATCCCCTGGAGCTGGGCCCCGCCCTTGCCACGCTGCAACCCGCACCCTCCTCCGTGTCAAATTCAGGAGACACATGCCAGCCAGAACTACCTGGGCCCCAGAACCTTATTATATTTGAAAGTGTTTCAGCCTATCAGTCTTTGTAAAACAATGATTACTGAATGATATGGAGTAAAAAGAGCAAGTTTTCCCTTTCTCCCTGCCCTCCATCTCAATCTACACCCCAAAGGAAACCATTATTAACAGCTTGGTGTGGAACATTACAGATTCTGTATAATGCATATTCCATTTTCTTTATTAGGACTTTATTTTTTTAGAGCAGTTTAGGTTCACAACGAAATTGAGGGGAAGGTCCAGAGATTTCCCACATACTTCCAGCTCCTGCAAATGTATAGCCTCCCTTATTATCAACATCTCCCACCAGAGTGGTTCACTCATTACAACCGATGAACCTACACTGACACATCGTATTCACCCAGAGTCCATAGTCTACTCTATGGTTCATTCTTGGTGTTGTATGTTCTATGGGTTTGGACAAAATGTATAATGACATGCATCCATCCTTATGGTATCAAAAAGAGCGTTTTCACTGCCCTAAAACTCCTCTGTGCTCTGCCTATTGGTCTCTCTCTCTGCTCCCACCCCCGGCCACCACTGATCGTCTCACTGACTTCATAGTTTTTCCTTTTCCAGAATGTCATATAATTGGAATCATACAGTATATAAACTTTTCAGATTGGCTCTTTTTCCCTTAGCAATATTCATTTAAGGTTCTTCCATATCTTTTCATGGCTTCATGGCTCGTTTCTTTTTAGCGCTGAATAATATTCCATTGTCTGGAAGTATCATAATCGATTCACCGGCTGAAGGACATCTTGATTGCTTCCAAGTTTGGGCAATTATGAATAAAGTTGCTATAGACATCCATGTGCAGGTTTTGGTGTGGACGTAAGTTTCCTTTGGATAAATACCAAGGAGTGTGATTTTTGGAGTGTATGGTAAGAGTATGCTTTGTTCTGTAAGAAACTGCCAAACTGCCTTCCAAAGTGGCTGTACCATTTTGCATTCCCCCCAGCAATGAATGAGAGTTTCCTACTGCTCTACATCCTCACCAGCATTTGGTGGTGTCAGTGTTCCGGATTTGGGCCATTCTAATAGGTGTGTAGTGGTATCCCATTGTTGTTTTAATTTGAGCTTCCTTGATGACGTGATGTGGAGCATCTTTTCATATGCTTATTTGCCATCTGTCTGTCTTCTTTGGTGAGGTGTCCGCTAAGGTCTTTGTCCCATTTTTTAACTAGGTTGTTTTCTCACTGTTTTATGAGTTTTAAGAGTTCTTTTCATATTTTGGATAACAGTGGTTTATCAGACGTGTCCTTTGCAAATATTTTCTCCCAGTCTATGGCTTGTCTTCTCATTCTTTTGACGTATATTCAATTGTTTAAATTTAATTTAATTTTACAAGTAATGAAAAATTTTACCTTCTTTGGGGAAAAAATGAAACAGAACAAAATCTCCCCATCTGAGTCTGCTCTCACCACAGCCTGTGGGTTATGTCTGTTATTTCTCTTCTTTTCTTTTTTTTAAGGTACACTTTTTGGTGAGGAAGATTGGCCCTGAGCTAACATCTGTCCCAATCTTCCTCTATTTTTGTATGTGGGATGCCGCCACAGCATGGCTTGATGAGTGGCGCATAGGTCCACACCCAGGATCTGAATTGGCGAACCCCAGGCTGCCGAAGTGGAGTGAGTAAACTTAACTACTATGTCACCGGGCCAGCCCCATGTTATTTCTTCTGAGTGCATTTGTCCTCACCTTTCTCCATGTGTTTTTGTTTATACATATTTCTATTTCCATGGGAAACATCTAGCTCTATTTTGTGTGCACATGTTTTACATAAATTCTGGTATAGCATACCTATTATTCCCAGTCACAGCCATGCTGAGTCTTGAAGATGCATGCATGTTAAGACGTACACAGCTACCTCGCTCTAAGCATAGCATTGTCTTCCATTAAGTGAATACCTCACAATTTATTTAGCCTTTTCCTGTTGATGGATCCTTGGGTTGCTCCCATTTTTTTTTCTTTTGTTCTTTTATAAAATTTATTTTCAAAAATTTTGACCAAATTCATGCATGTTCCTGGTATTAAAAAATCAAGGTTTATAGCAAAAATCAGCAAGTCATCACACACACGCCTGAGACCTGCTTCTCTGAGAAATGATTTACTACTCTTTCAGCTGTTTCTTCTGGCATTTACTTCCAGATTTCTGAAAAAGATGCCTATATGCTATTTCTTGATTTATCAACCTGAGACTCGATCTACTGCCTTCCCATTGTGTTAGATGTGGGTTTGATGTTTTATACCCACCACACCTGCCCAATTTGCTCCATTCTTCCCATACAGTTACGGGACAATTTGGTGAAATCAGTATTCTCTGTTTATGTTATTGTGACTGTAGAAGTATTTTTTTCCTGCCATGCAATGGTTCTCAAATTTAACTGCACCCAGGAAGCTTTAAATAATCCAGAAGCCCAGCCTGCTCCCCAAATCGATTATGTCCAGCTATCTTCAACTTTTTCCTTCTCAACCTTCCATTGAATGTCTTATTTCTGCTCTCACATTTTTAATTTACAAGACTCCTTCTTGTTTTCTGATTGCTTCCTGTAGCAGACACTGTTGGCATTAGCCCTCGGCACTCACCCCTGCCAGCTGCCCGAGGCTGTTTGCTGCAAGCCTCTGTGCCGTTCTGCCCAAGGGCTGTTTTATTCCAAGTGGCATCCTCAGCCTGAGTGCAGGACCAGCTGGAAGTGATGAAGGTCATTTCCCTTGGAAGCACCTGGTGGGTCCCTGCGCACCGGTCAGGATTCCTCTAAGGTGTGTTCTGTTCTGTCTCCGGGGGTTCTCCAGAAAGATCAAGCTCCAGGTCCCCACAGTAGAACTGGCTAAAATAACACATCTTTCATTATCTTCCTTCCCTTCCCTGTCTCCCTTCCCTCTTCCTCAACCAGTATTTTCTGGGATTACCTGCCCCAAATCACTTGCACTGGAATCATTGTCTCAGAGTCTACTTATGGTGACACCCAAACCAAGATGCTTTTTTTTTTTTTCCTTTTTCTCCCCAAAGCCCCCCGGTACATAGTTGTATATTCTTCGTTGTGGATCCTTCTAGTTGTGGCATGTGGGATGCTGCCTCAGCGTGGTTTGATGAGCAGTGCCATGTCCGCGCCCAGGATTCGAACCAACGAAACACTGGGCCGCCTGCAGCGGAGTGCGCGAACTTAACCACTCGGCCACGGGGCCAGCCCCGCTCCTTTTTTTTTTTAATAGAATCTTATTCTTGTTTCGTGAATGCAACACCTTGTTATCTGAGGATATTAATTACAGTGAGATCTAACATTTGTTTAAAAAGTTTCACTCTTGCTGGTCCATGGAGACTTACCTTGGCCCATAATACCTACAATTTAATTTTCTGGGGTTTCTCCAGAGACAACTCTCCAGTCTCCCACTGTGATGAGGCTATGTGCCTGGCTGGCAGCATCCTTAGAGCCAAGCAATAGGGGGGACCAGGGTTCTTCCTAGTCAGCATACAGACTTTCCCATGACATCCCTAGTTTTAGCATAATGCCTCTCCCTGCCTTCTGCTGTGCCTGGTCTCCCTAGGTCTGGAGATTCCCTGGTTTCATTTTTTCCACAGAATAAACTTCTGCTGAGATCAGGAGGGGGTAGTGGCCTGGATGCAGCAGTTCTGAAAAGGGCTCCTAGGTGGTTATTCCAGGTACAATTGCTAAGTAAAAAATCACCCAAAACTAATCCAAACAAGAACATTCATTTTATTATGTCTCATAGTTTCTGTGGCTGAAGAATTTGGGAAAGGTTCAGCTGGGTGCTTCTGGCTTGGGATCTCTCATGACGTTGCAACCAGAAGGTGATTTGAAGCTGGGCTAGCAGGGGGCCAGGCATTATCCATCTCTCCCTCTCTCTCTCCTTAGTCTCAGGTCCACTCCATGGGGTTTTTCCATATGGGCAACTTTGAGCTTCCTCATAACAATGTGGTCTCAGGACAGTCACACTGCTTACACGAAGGCTTAGATTCCAGCACAAGAGTTCCAGCCTCGGAAATACGGCATCACTTCCACTGCATTCAGTTGTGCAAGCCTGCCCTAATTCGAGGGAGGGGACATAGTCTCTATCAACAGGAGGAGTGTCCCCATCACATTGTGGAATACTGCTGTGGCCATGTGTGGAAAATGCAGTCTGCTGCAGAGGTCCCACTGCTTCTCATACAGGGTTCCTAGCTGTGCTTTTGTTGGAGATCCCGCTCCGACTCTGACACATCATTCTGTCTCAATTCCTGGCATTTTGGGGTTTTAGTTCATGAATCGTCCTGCTTCCTGTGAGGCCCTCCTTGCACAGATGTGCAAGCTGGGCAGTACACAATGGAACCACATCTTAAGGGAGACATTCACCTTGTAAACATTGTCACTTTGTCTATCTACTTTGATCATTTTCCAGCAGACGGCAGTAAGGCGGGGGGTGGGGTGAGAAACAGCACTTTGTGTCAATTTCCCACCAGATGGAAGTCAAGTATCTAGCGCCACTTCCTCTTCATAGGAAGAGGCTGGAAGGGCTAGCAGGTAGCTGGCTGCTTGGTGGCACCTCCTTCTGCAGGCATGTTCAGCTCCACTAACTCACCTGCTCTCCATCTGTCAAAATTTTAATACCTCTTATTTACTATTGTCCTCTCTCCTATTATTTTTGGTTCTTTTGTGAGTTTATACCTTTTTGGTTCATTTATTCTGATGTTGGTAGGGCTTTGGGAGGAGGCAGAGGAAAATACACACTCTCAATCTATTATTTTAACTGAAAGCTCCTTGCTTCCAATTTTTTCCCAAATGTAAATCACCGCAATAATGCCTCACTGTGCACAGATGCAAGTGTTAATACCTCTTTGTATAGTTTACTTTTGCAAAAATGGATCATGCTATACATATTGTTGGGCAATTTGCTTTTTTCACTTAATATATTCTGAGCATCTTTCAAAATCAGTTTATACAGATCTTCCTTCTTTATGACAGCTGCTGGATCTTCCATGGTAGGGAAAGGAATTCTATTCCAGAGGAGAAAAAACGAGGGAAAAAGCACCTTTTCATCATTCCTTGTCCGGAGGGGGAGGGATGGCTCCCGGGGGGTCGGGGTGTGGTTGGAGTGTACGTAGTTTTAACTATATCCTTGACTCTATGTACATAATCATGATTGTTGTGTGAACACTTCAGATTCTGCTTTTTTCCCCTTGGCTTTATTGCTAAAAACCAAGATTTCTCAATTTTGGCACTATTGACATTTTGTACCAGAGAATTCTTTGTTTGGGGGCTGTTCAGTGCATTGTAGGATGTTTCACAGCACTCCTGGCCTCTATTCACTAGGGGCCAGCAGTATTTCTCCCCCATTCCCCGGTTCCCCCACACTCCCAAGTCATGACAAATAAAAACGTCTCCAGACTTTGCTTGATGTCCCCTGGGGCAAAATCACCCCCAGTTGAACACTGATCTGAAGTCCTCTTAGCAACGTGTAACCTAGTTAGCTATTTTTGCTTCCTGTGTTTCTGTTAAAACCAGCTATTTATGATTTTCTAGGAGAGGACACATATTCCCAACATGCCCTTCCCCAGCGTGCCCAAACAGGGGGTTCCTTTCTCTCAACTCATTCCCAGATTTCTGGTTTTTTCCATCAAGTTTATTTGCTGGCTTTCTTTTAAACAATTTCAAAAAGCTTTCAAATGTAAGACATGTTTATTGTTCAAAATTGGATAATACAGAAAAATACACAGAAGAAAATTAAAAATTTCCCTTTTGGCCCCCTCCAGATAATCACTGATGACATAGCTTTGGTGATTACACGTGTAGCCTTCCAGTCTTTTTCCTTTGTCTTCTTCTGTGTGGAACGTGTGTTTATACATATACACGTGTGTGTATATAAAATTTTAAGCAAACTCCCTCTTTTTCATAGGTAACATTGTAACGTCTCTTCTTGCCTTAAGCATCAGAGTCTTTTCCAATGACTCCTTATTTGTGTATCCAGAGGACTCCTCCTTACCGCTCAAGTTCTGACTGTCTATACTGATTATGGCAATTACTTGTCGGTACCATTTTTGAAATACAGCAAGTGACCTCTGTTCTCTGTCAAAGTATAACTTTAAGAATTTCTAAAGCAATCCTGAGAAAAAAGAACAAAACGGGAGGCATCACAATCCCTGACTTCAAAACATACTACAAAGCTACAGTAATCAAAACAGCATGGTACTGGTACAAAAACAGGTGCACAGATCAATGGAACAGAATTGAAAGCCCAGAAATAAAACCACACATCTATGGACAGCTTATCTTTGACAAAGGAGCTGAGGGCATACAATGGAGAAAAGAAAGTCTTTTCAACAAATGGTGCTGGGAAAACTGGAAAGCCACATGTAAAAGAATGAAAATTGACCATTCTTTTTCACCATTCACCAAAATAAACTCAAAATGGATTAAAGACCTAAAGGTGAGACCTGAAACCATAAGGCGTCTGGAAGAAAACGTAGGCAGTACACTCTTTGACATCAGTATTAAAAGGATCTTTTCGGACACCATGCCTTCTCAGACAAGGGAAACAATAGAAAGAATAAACAAATGGGACTTCATCAGATTAAAGAGCTTCTTCAAGGCAAATGAAAACAGGATTGAAACAAAAAAACAACCCACTAACTGGGAAAAAAATATTTGCAAGTCCTATATCTGACAAAGGCTTAATATCCATAATATATAAAGAACTCTCGCAACTCAACCACAAAACAGCAAACAACCCAATCAAAAAATGGGCTGGAGACATGAACAGACATTTCTCCAAAGATATACTGATGGTCAATAGGCACATGAAAAGATGCTCATCATCGCTGATCATCAGGGAAATGCAAATCAAAACTACACTAAGATATCACCTTACACCCGTTAGAATGACAAAAATATCTAAAACTAATAGCAACAAATATTGGAGAGGTTGCGGAGAAAAAGGAACCCTCATACACTGCTGGTGGGAATGCAAACTGGTGCAGCCACTATGGAAAACAGTATGGAGACTCCTCAAAAAATTAAAAATAGAACTACCATACGATCCAGCCATCCCACTACTGGGTATTTATCCAAAGAGCTTGAAGTCAGCAATCCCAAAAGTCCCATGCACCCCAATGTTTATTGCAGCACTGTTTACAATAGCCAAGACGTGGAAGCAACCTAAGTGCCCATCAACAGACGAATGGATAAAGAAGATGTGGTACATATATACAATGGAATACTACTCAGCTGCAAAAGAGAACAAAATCATTCCATTTGCAATAACATGGATGGACCTTGAGAGAATTATGTTAAGTGAAATAAGCCAGCGAGAGAAAGATAATCTGTGTATGACTCCTCTCATATGAGGAATTTAAAATTATGGACTAAGAACAGTTTAGTGGATACCAGGGGAAAGGTGGGGTGGGGGGTGGGCACAAAGGGTGAAGTGGTGCACTTACAACATGACTGACAAACATTAATGTACAATTGAAATTTCACAAGATTGTAACTTATCAATAACTCAACTAAAAAAAAGTATAACTTTAAGAACATTAAAATATGACTCGCATAGAAATGGGCATGCACCCAAGATGTATTTAATTTGTTAATGAGGGGACCAGGGTGGTGAAAGATGGTAGCAAAGGAGAAGTAGAAAAGGGATTTTATAACCTGTCTGGAAAGGCATACTAAAATCTGATTGCTAGGTTAGAGACAAAACTGCTTAACATCCTACAGGGAAATAAAACTGTAACCTTTGGGGTTATCTTTTCTACCAGACAAAAATCATTTGCATCTCTACCAAACAAAATTCTATAATTTAGCACACAACTTTATGGAATCTGGGCCCCAATCAAGAAGAAAGTTCGAGTCAAACAAAGGTAGCTCCCCTAGATAATGAAATAATCTGGGGGTGGTCTGTTAGTGTTGTGCAGATAGAACACACAGTCCTCCTTTTGCCTTATTTCCAAGGTTGGGATAATTTGTCTTTCTATTTCCATTCTTTTCCCTGGTTCCCCAAGCAAATTCTGCACAGCAGTTCCCTAATGGAAAGTGACCATGGTTTCTGTGGTCTCCTTGGCATCTCTCATCTTCTTCCCCTTTACACACATTCTAGGAAGGTAGGACCAGTCCCTGGGGACCTGGGTATTTTCAGTTAGGCACTGTACCTGGCCAGGTTTCCACTTCCATATGATCCTGCTCCTTCCTGCCTGCCTTCTTTCCTTCCTTCCTTTCTTCCATCCTCCTGCCTTCCTTCCATCCTTCCTTCCTTCCTTCCATCCTTCCTTCCTGCCTGCCTTTCTCTCTTTCTTTTCTTCTTCTTTTATTTCTTGCTTTCCTTGTTTTAAATATTTAACTGCTTTATTGAGATACAACTCATATACCATAGACTCATTTAAAGTGTACAATTCCATGGTTTTTGGCATATTCATAGAGTTATGCAATCAGTTTTAGAACATTTTCGTCACCCTCGAAAGAAACCCTATACACATTAGCAGTCACTCCCCACTTCCTTCCAGCCCCTGGCAACCAGTAATCTACTTTCTGTCTCTATGTATTGTCTATTCTGGACATTTTCTATAAATGGAATCATATGACATGTGGGTCTTTTGTATCTGATTTCTTTCACTTAGCATAACATTTTCAAGGTCCATCCACATCGTAGCACTTATCAGTAATTCATTGCTTTTTATTGCTAAATAATATCTCATTGGATATCTGTACTACATTTTCATTAGTTGATGAACATATGAGTTGTTTACAGTTTTTGGCTATTATTTAAAATGCTGCTACAAACATTAGTTCAAGTTTTTGTGTGGACATACATCTTCATTTCATCTTCATTTCTCTTGGGTGTATACCTAGGAGTGGAATTTCTGAGTCATATGGTAACTTTATATCTAACCTTTTTAGGAGCTGCCAAGCTGTTTTCCAAAGTGGGTGCACCATTTTACATTCCCACCAGCAGTGTAGGAGGGCTCCAATTTCTCCACATCCTTGTCAATACTTGCTATTATTTGTCTGTTTGATTATAGCCATCCTAGTGGGTGTGAAGTGATATCTCATTGTACTTTTGTCACCTTGCTTCTTAAACTAATCTTGCACAGAAACCAATTTTGCACACTATCAAAGCACTGAGCACACTGGCCTCAAGATTATAAGTCTCTTTTAGGGGGTTGAGTCTGATGGATGAGTGAAGACTGCCCTGCTGAACCATCCCACAGATGGGGGCTCCCAAAGGGGCAGGGCAGCTACACCAAGCCCTGCCTACCTTGGGAAAGCATCCAGAATATGTGATCTCCTGGCCAAACGTGGATTGTGCTTTTGTGGTAAATAGAGGTGGTAAATGCCCAAGGTTGCTGTGTAACGCAGGGAAGAAGAATGCAGCCTGGCCCTGAGCTGGACCCCTTTAAGGAGGTCCCAGGCCTCTGTAAATTGTCATTTGAGTGCTAGCCAGAACAAAATGACCTCCTTTACCACCCTGCCACACTGTCAGAGATTCCATCACATTCCCAGCTAAGTAAATAAGTTGCTGCCTTTTAAAAAATGTGAATACTTCTGGGAGGAGTAGGCATCCTGAAAGAAGTCAATACCTTATTGTGAATTAGCTTATCAGATGCCAGCTCACACCCTGCAGAGACAGGACTCAGAGGAAGTGGGAGTTTTGACTCATTGGGAAGGGTTGGGGAGGGAGAAGAGGGAGCTCTGATTGAAAAGGGGTAGCTTTGCCCAAGGGGTGACATTCCAGGATGCCAGGATGGGGCCAGAACTGGATAGATGGGGAGAGGAGCCTGTTGGGCAAGTTTTCACCTCCACCCATCAACTGATAAATGATGATCACGATGAGTTTATATATGCCATATGACCTGCTAAGTGCTTTACATACAATTTTTCCACTTTATTTATTCCTTTATTTAATGAACACTTATGTCGTATTATGTGCCGCCACCTATCTCTCACACTCCACATGCCGCATCTAACTCATCACGGATTCTGTTGGCTCCCTCTGAAAGATGGTTCCTGAATCTCTCCATTTCCCACCACCTTCCCAGCCACGCTCCTCACTCACTGGTTTACCGCAGGTCTCCCCACTGATCTCCCTGCTTCCATATTTGCAATCAGAGCAATCCTTTATAAAACAATGTCTCTTCTGCATTTGAAATGCTGCAGTGTCTTTCTATCTCAGTCCCTATAAAAACCAAAGTCCTTAAAATGGTCTACAAGTTGCCACCTGAACCATCCCCTCTTACGTGGCTGATCATCTGCCTGCTGGTTCAGCCACAGGACTCTTGCTGTTCCTCAGACACACCAGCGTGCTCCTGCTCAGGGCCATTGCAATGACTGCGTGTTCTGCCTAGAACACTCCTCTCCCAGAATCTGCATGGCTTATGCCCTCACTTCCTTCAATTCCCGCCTTAAATGTCACCTCCTCAGAGAGACCTTTCTTAACACTCTCTCCACCACCTAGAAGAGCTCTGCATGCACCAGATGCTCCCTGGCAGGAAAGAGGGTTACAAATATAGAAAGGGAGAAGACCAGAATGAATTCTATGGTGTTAGGCTGGAATTAGAGACATGGAGTGAACTCGTGGTTTTCAATATACACAGATATATATAGAAATAAATACAGATGGAAATGGTTGTGTGTGTACATACACATACTCTCTAGCTCGGTCCACTGGAGAAGGCCTGGGGAGCAGCAATAGTCCAATACCAGTGAGCAAACCTAGTGCCCAGATCTTGGCTTCTAAATACTATTCTTCATGAAAAGGAATCAAGACCCCCTTGAAGAAATGGTTGATTCCAGGCCTGGGGCAGAGAAAGAACAAGATGAGTGTGGAACGTCTTTTGTGCCAAAAAATAAAAAAGTCCTCAAAGGATGATGGGACACGTCAGAAAGATACAGAAGCCAGCTTGAGGGGCTCTCACTATCCAAATAAGGGACAGTTTGAACATCAACATAACTCTAATGACAGTAATTGATTATAACCCATTGAATAAAATAGGAATCCATGAGTGCATACAAATATGAATAAATAAATAGAAAGTTTGATGAGGACCAAGATAATTATACAGTTTTCAAAATACGTCCTTATAAAATACGTATTACTTAAAAAGATAAAAAGAGTAACTTTATAGTGGAGAAATCCATCAGATGCTACCTTGATAGTCAAGTGATTGAAGTTAATACCTCAAGTAATGTGACAATTGGAAATTGTATGTCACTTGATAGGATGGAATGAGAAGAACACAGCATTATTTCTGTGATATTTCTGCCGAAGATACATAATCTGAATCAAATCATGAAAGGATATCAGATAACCCCAAATGGAGGAACAGGTTACAAAAGAACTGGCCTATAATCTTGGAAAAGAAACTGAGGAACTGTTCCGAACTGAGAGAGACTGAAGAGACATGACAACTGTTACTATGTGTGGCGATGGACGCTAACCAGACTTAATGTGGTGATCATTTCACAATATATACATATATCAAATTATTATGTTGTACACCTGAAACTCATATAATGTTATGTGTCAATTATATCTCAATTTAAAAAAAAAGAAACGTGACAACTAAATGCCATGTCTGGTTCTAGAGGGGATCCTTTGGCTTTAAGGGACATTACTGGGGCAAATGGCAGAATTAGAATAGGGTCTAAGGATTACATACAATTTTTGTGGCAGAATGACACAATTCTTGTGCTAATTAGGGCCAGTCTCTGCTTGATTCCACCATGGTTCCAGCAATGCCACTGTGGGGACCTGAGGTTGGCCACCCCAAGATATGTCTCTTTGGCATCAGGATTATTTGAGGCTGATTACTTTTGATAAACTGGGACAGGGAAGGAGGCTCTGAGAAATGGAACTTGCTCTTCCTTAGGACACTTACATTTGTAAGGTAAATCTCTATCTGTAAAAGCTGCCTCCCTCTCTGTACCAGGAAGAAGAAAGGAGATGACCTTCTCTCTAAAAACTCTTAATCAATACCAAAGGCAAGGACTTAAATCTGCATTTTATTGTGCTTCTCTGGTAACCTCCTGTAACTGACTTCCCTCCCCCTCCCAACATTGGCATTTCTTAAGGATTAAGCATCTTTCCTTAGGCTAGGAACTGATTGCAGAGCACCGAGCTCACCCGTGACCGCCCAGCTCCAGACAATCCAGACAATCCAGACTTGCCTCCTGCTACGCCCACCGTGAAAGCCGACCACTACCTGATGTGTCCATCAAGCCCTGTGCTGACGGGGCAATCTTGTGACTATTGTGGGAGGGACATTTCAATCACATGTGAAACACCCCGTTTGGGGGTATATAACCACTATGTGCACCCCACTTCTTCGGTGCCCTTTCTTCCTTCGGGAAGAAAGGCCCCGGGCCATGGTTCCTCATAAAGCTTTGTTTAATTTTCTCTTGCTAGTCTGTCTCATGTGAATTTAATTCGTTCTCCTGCCAGACGAACCCACATTTGGGAAGAGGAAATGTCCTCCTCCCCTACACCACTGATGTCCAGTGTGCTTGCAACCAGGACTACCTTCTCCTAACCATCTCTCTCACTGTCATCTATGTCTCCTCCTCCACTTTCCCAATGAAGAGATAGGTCCTCACCTTAGGGGTGTGGAATTTTGATCTTCCTGGGCTTGAATTGTGCTTTCTGGGGCTGGCAGGTCATCCACGGGAACTTCTGTTGTACTCTGTGCTCTTGTGGGCAGCAGAGCTGGTGGGTCCTCACGTTCGTAGGCCATCACTAGCATCCGGGCTTTCCATGTCATCTTCCAGCCATATGGAAAGACTTCTGCAAGCATCCAGAAATGATGCACTTCCTAAAACAAAAAGTAGAGCTTGCTTGTGAAAAATCTTTTAGTTTAGTTGGGTTTTTTGCTATTGTTTGTTGTGTTTCTTTTATCTTCAGGGTATAGCCATGAGTATCTATTGGGGAGAATAAAAACCTATCAAATCTCAGGCTCAGGGTCTTCTAAACAGATGCCCCAAGGTGAGGAATGCCCTAAGTGGTGGCTGGGATACAGGAGGAAAAGCCCCACACCAGGAGAAGGATGGAGGTTTGATGGAGGAGTCCTCCATACTCTTTCACTTCCAACAATCACAGCCACTGATCTTTCTGGAGAACAAACTTCCCTGCTTCAAAATAACACCAACTGTGCAGTGACAAGCAAATATCTGGGATGTCTAGTGGTGACGAATTTGAGGGTACCACTAATACTATCGTGTTTTCTTTGTTTTAGTTTTTTTTTTTTTTTTACTACATCTATAATGGAAAGAAATGCTAAATTTTATTTAGAGGTTAGTGAATAAAAATGTAATATGTTTCTTCCAAGTTTATGAACCCCCTGAGTACCAGCCGCTGACCCAGATTAAGGATCCCTGGGTTAGCATGTGGTGAGACAGCCCAGAAATCACTGCAGTAAAGGACCTGCAGAAGGTCCCAGCAGGAGATGATGCAGGCTTAAATCAGGGCAAAAGATATGGGCATCACAACAGGAGGATGGAAGTGAGCTGCCAGCTGGAGAGGAAGCCAGCTGGACTTGGTGATGGATGGGACGTGGGAGTGGATGGTGATTCTGGACAATTTGGAAGTGCAGTTTGGCAGGAAGAGGATGAACATTTGCGAAGTACAATGGCCTCGCCAGGGGGTGGGGGTGCCTGCTGTTGTCGAGTTCAGCCCACTCCCCTCTAAATGCCCACCACACCCTTGGGGAAGCACTGCCTACCGTCCAAAATACCCCCTCTACCTTTTTGTCACCTATAACACCAGGATTAAGAATTCATTCCGCAAGACTTCTTGGTCCTGACCCTCCTTGAAATGCAAATCCCTTCTAGATAGCCATTATTTACATTTTAGTCTGAATGAGTTTTTCCATCCTTCCCTGAGCCTATTAGGAGAGTTTGAGTTCACTGAGCTTCTGGGAAGAGGTGGGTGTTGGGGGACGGGAGCTAAAAATGTGCTAAAAATTCAGACGAGGCTGAATAAAAGGGGACACCACTGGAGAACCAGCAGAAAATTTCTGTCACTTCTAGCCTGGGACAGGCTGTGCCACATCCCCTTTTGCCCTCTCTGGGGTACTCTGTGGGTGAGGGCAGAGTGGGTCACACTTTAAGGATAATTAGGAAAAAAATAATCAAGTGATGTCCCTAAGCAAGTTGTCTGTAAGTGTACCCAGGTGGAGTGCAGCTAGGGGGCCCTAATTAACACATTGCATTCACCTGTCCGGAGCCTCAAAGGCACCCAGAGAGAGAGTCCTGCATCCCTGTGGGCTACTTGGATTACACAGAGAATTTAAGACCCCATTCCCCACCCTCCACCCCTTCCCAAGTGGAGAAAAACCCCCATTAACCTGTGAGTTGTAGAGTTGTCAACAGCCTGTAGCAATTGGTTATTTTTTTCTGATTATAAAAGTAAAACCAAATGATGCTAAGACCCAAAGGCACTGAATGTATTTCCTTCCGGTTGTTTTTCTATGCATTTGTTACACTCCTGAGAACTTATCTACTAAAATATAGACATACACTTTGGTATCTTGCTTTGAAACAAGGCAAAGCATAATGAAGAACATACGTTTTGATTTCTGCAGAACCATGATTTGTCAACGTTGGGATTTTCTGCACTTTTCCATGTGAAAGCTTAAAACCTGGTATTCTGATGTTTAAATTTTTCTATCCCAGACATATTTCTATGGAAGTTTAGACTAAGAACAGTCCTAGAGATGTTGTGAATTCGGAAAATCTTTCCTATTTAAGAAATGAGGAAATGAGACTCAACATTTTCTTTCTTTAATTAAAGCAGACACAACTTGGGTGAGAAGCATGTAGGCATTTTATAAATATATTTCTTTGTAAGATGGGCTCATTGAAATTGTCCTCTTTTTAAATTAGAGATTCTGCAACTCTTATCTTTGCTTTTAGGAGAAAGTCACAACAGAATTCTTAATGTGGCTTCTTTGTTCATAGAATAATATGAACGTCTTTTATTTTATTCATAATATATTGAGTTTGTAAGGGATAGTACCTTGCTACAATATTATTTGTCTTGGAATATATCGAATATATGTGATTCTGTGTGATTCTTTAGGGCTGGAAAATGTAAAAATTCTTCAACTGTCTTACAACAGATATGCTAGTAAATTTTATTATGAAATATGAAAAAAAAGAACATAGGTTGTACTATATATTCTTATTGCACAGAAAAAGGCCTGGAAGGGTATACACCAAAATGTGGGAATGTGGAAGGAGAAGAAGGGCACCTTTCCATTTTTCACCTCTCTGACTTCTGAATTTCTTGAAAAATGTCAAGTAACTATATACTACTGTGTGAATTTCCTCTTACTGCTGTAACAAATTACCACAAACTTAGTGGCTTAAAACAACAAAAATGTATCTTATAGTTCAAGAGGTCAGAAGTTTGCAGTGGGTCTCATTGGGCTAAAATCAAAGTGTTGACAGGGCTGCATTCCTTCTGGAGGCATGAGGTGAGAACCCTTTTCCTTGCTTTTTCCAGCTCCTAGAGGCTGCCCACATTCCTTGGCTTGTGGCCCCATTCCACCTTTGCAGCCAGCAGTCCCATCATTCTGACCTCTGCTTCCATTAGCACACCTACTTCTCTGAGTTTCCTGCCTCCCTCTTTCACTTACAGGGACTCTTATGATTATAATAAGTCTACCTGGATAATCCAAGATGACCTCCCCATCTTAAAATCCTTAATACATCTGCAAAGTCCCTTGTTCCATGTAAGGTAGCATATTCACAGGATCCAGAGATCAGGAAGTAGGTATCTTTGAGGGCCAGGAGGAGCATTATTCTGCTTTCCACAATTACTTGTGTCACTTTAAAAAAACACATTGAAGAGACAAAATTGGCCCATTAGCAGCAACGTGGATGGACCTCGAGGGTATTATGTTAAGCGAAATAAGCCAGTCAGAGAAAGACGAACTCTATATGACTCCACTCATAGGTGGAAGTTAACATATTGACAAGGAGATCTGATGGGTGGTTACCAGGGAAAATGGGGGGTGGGGGGAGGGCACAAAGGGGGAAGAGGTGTACCCACAACATGACTAACAATAATGTACAACTGAAATCTCACAAGGTTGTAATCTATCATAACATTAATAAAAAAAAAACACATTGAAGAATCCTTATATAATAAAATTTTTCTCATCACTAAAAATTCCTGATAATCATAATTTTTAATGATGCCTAATATTTCCCTGTATGGATATACCACAATTTATCTAACTGGTCCCTCAATTGGGGATATTTAGGTTGTTTTACATTTTCACGATTAAAGATGATGATTTTCATAATGAGTATCTTTGGCCCTCTTGGGGAATATATTGAATCAGAAAAGGATTAGGGAAATGAATTTGGTGGTCAGAAAGACCTAAGTTCAAATCTAGATTCTTCCTCAATTATCCATGTCATTGGAGTCTTAGTTAACTAAACTGCAAAAACGGGATCTTTACAACAGCTCCAATCTCATAGGATTTTTTTAAAACAGTTTTCTTGAGACATAATTCACATAGCATACAAGTTAACCATTTAAAGTGCAAATTCAATGGTTTTTAGCCTCAGGGTTTTTGAGGGTTCAATGATATTGACCACACAAATTGTCATTACTATTAACAATTCTTTGATTGTAATTTACAGTATTTTCTTAAGCTAGGTTCTTAGAACCAGCAATATAGGATAAAAGCCTGTAAAACTCACAAATGTTCTGGAAATAAGCCTTGTGAAGATAGAAGGTGTTCCTCTGAAGGTTTTAAATTGTTGTTTTGGGGGTTTTGTGTGTGTGCACATGTTTGGATAGAATTTGGTATGAAATTCTTGGGCTATTTGACTCAAGATGCCCTCTTTCATTCTCCCTTGTATAACCCTGAATTATACTCACCCCCAGACCAACACACACAGAGTAATTAGAAGTTGATTCTAGTTCACTGAACCTCCCTGCCCTGTCACCCACCCCTGCAGAGCCACCAGCCCGTCCCACTCGATATCCAATGAGACTTACTCCTTCAGCAAGGGTTGCATTGGTACTACCTCCAATTGCCCATCTTGATTCACACCAAGCATGCTGCATGGCAGGCTGGCAGGAAGGAGAGGCGGTGGGTCTCTCCAGTTCCATGGGGTACCCAACCTACCTCCTAACAAACCATAAAAACATACCCAATTTAGCCGTGGGAGGACTGACTGCAGGTTTCAGGGCTGAGTTATCGAAGTGTCAGCCAAATCCAGGAGCACGTTGCACCAGAGTGATGTGTGGGTGAATCCTCAGGCATCCTGGCAGGTTGTGGAAGCAGGTTACAGGAGATGGGTGTGGGTTAGGTAGTGAGGGATGGGAGGAAGGTGCAAGGAGGGGGGGTGGGGTCAGAGGTGGACCAGGGTGGAGGCGAGGAATGGGGCCCAAGGCAGGGTTGGTCCTAGCAGGTAGACCAGTGGTTTGGAACCATTTTTGGGTCATGGCCTCCTTTGAGAATCTGATGGATGCTGAGGAAAGAATGCACACACACACACACACACTGATCAACAAATTTTTCAGTGTCAAGGGTTCCTGAAACCCAGGAAGCTCATCCAAGGCTCAGGATTAAGAACTTCTGGTCCAGAGCCAGCCCTGATGGCCTAGCAGTTAAAGTTCCGTGCTGTTACTGCTTCAGCGGCCCAGGTTTACTTCCTGGTCTGGGAACTACACCACTTGTCAGTAGCCATGCTGTGGCAGTGGCTCATATAGAAAAACTAGAAGGACTTACAACTAGGATATACAACCATGCACTGGGCCTCTGGGGAGGAAACAAAAAGGGGGAAGATTGGCAACAGATGTTAGCTCAGGGCAAATCTTTCCCTGCAAAAAAAAAGAACTCTGGTCTAGACTAGTTTACAGAGACTCGTCAGAAAGAAATCCTAAGGCTGCATTAAGAGCTTGAGAATGTTTGTGTCTTCTCGCTTAAAATAGATTTAGGGAGGATTGTGGGTTGGGGAATTAAATTGCAAAGTCTGTTTATCCCATAAACACTTTGCTTATTTTCTTCTAGTTTTTATTTTGAAAAAATGTTCAAATCTACCAAACAGTTGCCAGCTCGCGTAGTCTTCAGCCACATTCTCCAATTGTTGACATTTCTCCCTAATTGTTCCCCTTTCCCCATGGATGCCTGTGTTCTCAGGAACCCATATTTTTCTGGAGGACCATTTGAGAGTAAGCTGCAGATATTATACTTCATCTCTAAACACCTAGCAGGTAACTCTTAAGATCAAGAGATTCCCCTGCATAACCAGTTTAATCCTCACACTCACAAAATTTAACATTAATACAATACTACCATGTAACGTTGTACATCCTATATTCAAGTTTCCCCAGCAGACCCAATAGCATCCTTTTAGCTGTATTCTTGCTCCTTCCCTGCCTCCTTCCACCCCTCTCCTTCCTACCTTTTTCATCCAGAATCGAAGCTAGAATTAGGCACTTCCTCATTTAGTCATCTCTCTCAGGCTCCTTTAATCAAGAACACTACTCCAGACTTTTGTTTTGTTTTCTCGTGACACTGACATTTTTGAAGAGAGCAGGCTAGCTGTTTTGCAGAATGTTCCCCAGTTTGGAATTGTCGGATTGTATTTTCCATGATTAGATTCCAGTTAAGCATTTTTGGCAGATGCCGTGTCCCTTCTTGGTGCCTCATGTCAGAGGATCTGCTGGCCCCTTATTGGTGATGTTGTTTGATTCACGGTTAAAGCAGTGACCTCCAGGCCCCCCTTTGTGATTTAATAAGTGATCTGTGGGGTAACATTTATTCATTGAAAGCGTCCAACTGAGGCAAATGCTGGGTGAGCCAGTGGTGAGCACCCAACTCTGTCCTTGCTCTCATGCTGTATTTACAGTGCAGGAGGCAGACAATAACCTAGGAAACAAATAAATAATTACAAAACATGCAGTTTTCTGAAGGATGGCAATAGGGTGCGGAGATAGAGAAGTATCAACTCTAATGTTTAAAGTGAACTTAAAGGTAAGACTTGAACAGGAAAAAGGAGTCAGGCATGGGAAAGTGGGGGTGGAGGGAGTGGAGGTGGTCTTGGCTAACCTTGGAGGATGGAAGGAACCAAAAGATGGGTGTGTCACGGTCTCAGGGAGGGAAAAGTGATAGGAGAAAGGCCCTGGATCTGGTAACAACAATATTGAGCACTTAGGATCTGTTAGACACTGTTCTGAGGGTTTCACAGGGTTTACTTTGTCTAATTTTCCCCATAGCCCTGTGAAGTAGGTGCATTACTATTTTTTTCTTGAATTGTTTTATTGAGGCCATAATGGTTTACAACACTGTGCAATTTCAGGTGTACATTCTTACATATCAGTTTCTACCCATCCCAAACATAGGTTCCCTTTTACCCCTTTCCTCCACCCCCCAACCCCCTTCCCTCTGGTAACCACTAATTTGTTCTCTTTATCCATGTGTTTGTTTATCTTCCACATTTGAGTGAAGTCATACAGTGTTTGTCTGTCTCTGTCTGGCTTATTTCACTTAACATAATACCCTCAAGGTTCATTCATGTTATTGCAAATGGGATGATTTTGTCCTTTTTTATGGCTGAGTAGTATTCCATTGTGTGTGTGTGTGTGTGTGTGTGTGTGTGTGTGTGTATGCCACATCTTCTTTATCCATTCATCCGTTGATGGGCACGTGGGTTGCTTCCATGTCTTGGCTATTGTGAGTGTCCCATTACTATTTTTATGCTGTAAAATCTGCAGCACACAGAGGTTGAGTTATTGGCCCAAGGTCACACAGCTTGTAAGTAGCAGAGCTGGGAGTCAAACCTGGGTGGATCTGACTCCACAGTCTGTGCTCTTAACTAAATCAAGAAGGAGGAAGCAGGGTCTCATCTAGAAAACAGAACGTGTGAAAGGATTGGAGTCAGAGCAACCTGGGCTGTGTGAGGAAGTTCTGTTGAGAAAGGGATGGGAAAGCAAGACAAAAGAAAGGCCCAGAAGATCAAAGAGAGAAGAGTGTCAGGGCTAGAAGGCAACACATAAAATAGTTTGGTTGGCCACCCCACCCTCAGTTCATGCCCAACCCCAGCCTGTCCCTTCAGGCAGGACTCTCATAACCCTCCTGCTCTCCGTCCTCCGAAACAAAACCAGGGTGTTTACGTGGTCTCAAAGTATCTCCCCACAAATTGCTTATTAATTACAAAGGGAAAAACAGGAACTTTACAGTGAGCAACCTGGCCGACTCGGGGCGGGGCGGGGGGAGGGGAGGGGGAAGGGTTTGTGAAGAGGGCTCTGGATGCAGAGGGCGGGGAAGTCTTGGGGTTGAGGAGTCTCTGGGTGAGAGGACAGGGTCCACTGGAGGAGAGGGGTTGTCTCTGGGAGGGATGGAGAAATCTTGAGGTGCGGCGATTCGGCGTGATAAGAGCGAGTCATCGGGGAGGCGCTTGATGGGAATAGCTTGGGTGACAGGAGGGTCAGAATAGGGTCAGAATGGGAGGTCGGGTGCGTAAATTCCGGATGACTACAGGGTAGCGGGCTTGGGGCAGGGGTCTGCAGGACAGTCCTGAAAGGGTACACGTGGGTAAAGCTGTAGAGCAGCAGTCTGTGGGGGCAAGGGGGTAGGCCCTTTGGCGAGCGCGGTCGGCCGGACTGAGGATGGGGAGACTGGCGGGGGCGCGGGGGGGGGGGGGGCGGGGGGGGGGGCCGTGGGCGGGGCCGGCGCCACCCGGTCGGTCCCCCCGCGCTGCAGGGGGCGCTGTGAGCCTGGGCGGCCCCGGGCGGGCGGTGGCCGCTCCTGGTGAGCGCGGCCCCTTTTCCGGGTTTCCTCCTCCTCCTCCTCCTCCTTCTTCGCCGCCGCTGCCGCCGCTGTCCCTTTCCCGGCCGGCGGCTGCCGCTGCTGGTGCCGCCGTCGCCGCCGCCGCCTCGGGCCGCGAGCCGAGCGGAGGCCGCCGCGGAGCGCGAGCG